>NC_136908.1:26436290-26724136 GCF_949606895.1 Notothenia rossii
GGAACTACCGGACCATCCTCCGGTGAAATCCTCAGATAGTCGCCCCGCCTCCTTACTGTGTATCGCTCACTGATTGGACGATGCAGTGCATGCACTGATCTGTTGCTTCTTGACATGAGAGCAGTTTACCAGCGGAGTGAAGAAAACACATGAAACTCACTCCTCAGTTTATACTGCGTTACACGGAGTAGAGCATCATTTATACCGCTCACTTTAGCTGTGACATCACAACCTAATGGGGGTCCTGGCAGCTCCTTTAAAGGCAGTTTCTCAAAACAGAATGCATGCATTTCACCAGGAGCGTCGCCTGGGCTGGGCATCCGGGGCTTTCGCAGAAAATCTGTTTGGAGTTCTGTTTCACATGGGTGTTAAAATAAGTATGCATATATCTTAATTTTGCCCTCAAAGTGCACCAGATTGATGCTTTTAACTTCAATATTTAAAAAAAAATCTTCACGGGGGAGAATGGACCCCCCAAGAGGAGGTGAGGACCCTCTAGCGGAGGTTACCCCCGTTTACACCTACAGTATATGCCTTGAGCTGATTATCGAGCCTTCATTGTAACAGTCGCCGGTGTACTGTGTTTGCGTGTGGGGAGTGTTGCAGCAGAAAGTTCCACTGTAGCGCCCGGTACCTTAATGTACCTTAATAAACTGTGGGCTAAACCCGAATGTTTCCAGATCCAGGAAACGCCCTTGCATTTCACTGTGGATTTAGAATTTTAAATGAATAAATAAATGATATCACAAAGTTTGACCCAAAGTTGTTCCATAATTCCAGCTCAGATTTTGACCATGAAAAGGCAAATTAAGCGGATAAATTGGCACAAGCTAAATGTTTTTAAACAAACATCAGTAAGAACCATCACTACCACAGACATATAACACAGACTGCGCACATGTCACCGGCGTTGATTTAGCATTTTGACACTCTCACAGTATTGTATGGCTTCTAGATATGCTTTATAATCAACATAAATCTCACTTAATATACAATGGGATCTTTAAAACATAAAAATACAAATACAATTTCAAATTTTATACAAATATTTAAAATAAATTAGCACTTTATCTGCTTTCTGATGCAAAAAGTTTGATTACCAAGTTATTCAACAGGGGGCTATTAAAGTTATATAAGTCTAAAATACAAATACAATTCAAAAACATATATGTATTGATGATATTTTAAATGAATAAAATAAATCCGAAAACAAGTGGGCAATTAATATAGTGGAGGATAAACTAAAATGTTTGCCTCTGAATTGTATTCGAGTAAAAGTATATATTAGCAGTATAAGTATTTCAGTGTAATACTTTACTTTGAGCCACATCCGTCCACATCCATGTCCAAGGTTTAGTCTCTACCTCCATCTAGTGGCCACAAGATGCACTTCATGGTGAATAAAACAAACTCTCTTGAAGAATTTCTGTTGCTATATAGATGTTTTTGAAAAAAAATGATATGTATAGAAACTGTTGTCTCTTTTTATTATTCATTTTCAATAACAATTGTATAAATAAAGACATACTGTTAGAAATCGCAGTGTAGGACAGGGAAAGCAAGTTGACAAGAAAGAAAAGTGTATACATTATCACATACACAGAACACAGGTCTCAGCAGGAAACACTTTTGGAATTGCTCTTCATAAGAATGTCAATCCGGAATTTAAAACGCTGTGTCGCAGTCGCACAACTGCATCATTTATTAGTCTTTTTTATTATAGTGTAGCTACATTTTACAGTATAGTTGCCACGATTTAAACTAACAGCCGTGTTTAGGAATGATCGACCTGAGTTTAACTCAACTATGATTCAAAGATATATGACAACCAGACTAATAATCATAGCTATAATAAATCCTGTTTACTGAAATGTATATTTAAAAAAACTGATTTAACACTGAGCTTAGATCATGCTCAACAATAGCATTACACAGAGGGAATGATAAAACTCATTCCTCCTCAAAGAGAGCTCAATGTTACCGTCTGCTACAGGAAAAAGTCACATGGAAGCCCAGGGGAGTCATATTGTCAGTAAAGGTCTAAAAATAAACAGCCGTCAGTGTTCGGGGTCCTTTGTTGTGACTTTTAAAGTGGTTTCCTCTTCGAAAAATGTTTTCTTTAAGAGAATTGCAGTTCCTCGAGGTTCACATCTGGCTGCAGAGGTAACTAAAACAAACACCTCTGATGATTGTTTATGTGAGATGCAGCTTCAGCACACTAACACACGTCATGATGAGGCACAAAGCGAGCGGCCACGTCCAAACAGGAAGTTTGGCAGACATCGACAAACATCGCAAATACACTAACAAAACAATGTTTAATGCTGCTATGGAGTGCTGGTTCATAATACAGAGATGATAATGTCATGCGCCGTCTTACAAAATGTAAAGGTCGCAAAGCAGCAAACGCACAGAAATACAGTTTTACCAGCATTTGTGAATGTCGTAATGTTTATCTTTAAAGAATTAGCGCAGTGAGGTTTTACCGTGACAGCATTAAGGATCAATGCTGCATGTAAAGGCTTTATTAACAGTAACAAAGAAAACACTTTTGTCCCTACTCAACTCAGTTAAAAAAATGCAGGCCGGCAACTGTAATTAATACCAAGAATAAAAAAACGACACTAAAACAATTCTAAACTTCACATATAAAAATGTAGACATCCAAAAAAATGCAGAACTGTATAAAATGACATTTGGATTGTTTGAAATGCGTTAAAACAAATAAAGGCAGATTGACCCTTTATGAAAAATGGGGTCTTAGTGCAGTCACTCACACCGTGTTGCCCTTCTTTTGCGTGACTAAATCCATCGTTTAGAGTCTTCCCATGTGCTCTGTTTTTTCAAGTAATCCCAAATCTCAGTGAGATAATCCGAAGAACTGATTCCCCTCCATTTTGGATTGTTCCAGTGGTTCCTTACCTGTCCATCACTGAGGATCGGCGAGTGGAAAAAGTGCTGACAATGGAAAGCTCATGGCTTATGAGGAGAGTTTGGAGTAGCTCGGGGGGGAGAACTTGCGTTTCAGGTACTTGATGATGTAGAGAGGAAGACAGCTGACCAACGTGATGGCCGACACCTTCCACAGGAAAGGCCACGTTGTGATGAAGGACAGGTCTGGGGGGGGGGGAAGAACAGCTTGAATACACTTTTTTTTTTGTGGTTTATTACTTCACGGGATTGTAAGCATTCAATCTAGTATGCAACTTGATCACAGGGCGATAAAACCACACGAACAGTGGAGAGACAGCGGAGAAGAATCCAATCACAACATGATGACACAAGCTCAAATGGAAAAAAGACAACATGATGACACAGACAAACATCACTGGGAAGTGCAAAGAGATACATGAGGAGATCAACTGACAGGCTGCCAACCTACCAAGGAAAGCTCCCAGGGACACCCTGCCTATGCCTGTCGCAAACATACAGGAGCATAAGAGAGCAGCAGAAACAGTGAGAGACAGGTTAGCAGTGATGACAGGGACAGACAGACGGAAGCATAAAAGCACAGAGCTAAAGCTACTGCACACCATTAGGAGTAGTGTTGTAGTGTTACATTAGATTCAAAACAAAGCAGTTACAGAGAGAAAGTGTCAAATGAATACTGGATTAAAAGGGTTAAGTGAAGATATGCTTCTACTATAGTGAAAAGCCAGAGCTATGTGCTACATGAAAGCAGACCAGAATGGATTAGCCAATGTATTCAAATTATATCTTATTCGGGATCTATTTCAATAAGCTCTAGTCATTTCAAAGTCTGAAATGTGAGGATTTGCTTATTTTCTTTGTCACATGTAATAGTAAACTTTCTTTGGGTTTTGGTGGGCTGGTGGAACAAAAGTAGGGCTGGTGGAACAAAAGTAGCAATTTCATAATTTTAACTTGGGTTTTGGGAAATTACATTAATAATTTTTCTATATCTTTTGACATTTTAAAGAGAAATAATGTCACAACATTTATTTATTTAGAAAGGAATAAGCAGATGAATCTATAACAAAATGTAAGTTAACTGACATTTTTCCAAAAGCCTTGTGTGGGTAACTTCTCTAATATTTATTTATATATTTTCAGTTTTCATTAAACTTTGACACATTCAATTATTCAAACTCATTTCATAAATGTATTTTTTTATTAAACAAATAAGCTTTTCTTTTAGTTTCCGAGGTTTTCAAAGATACAAGCGTGGAGTAAATGGAGACCTACCGAAGTACTCGTTGAGGAAGGCGAGGGAGGCCAGGTAGCAGCCCAGGCTGAAGAACTCGGCCACCACCATGAGCCAGTGCCAGGTGCGGATGGTGAGTGCCACCATCAGCAGCTCCGTGATGATGAGCGCCGTGAAGGAGATGGCCACCACGTGCACAAACTCAGACTCAAACAGCACCAGAGCGCCGTACATGAGGATGCCCCCTGGTGGCCAGAGGAAACACATCAACCACATGATATTACCAGAACACATTAGTGATGGAGGAGGCGGATTAAACAAGGGCTGTTGTTGAATAATATTTTTGAAAAGTTCCTTAGGGAGTGAAATGACCCGGAAGTACCGTGATAGCCATGATAATATATTTTTGAATTTTCTAGGTGATACGAAAGGAGCTTCAATGCTTCCTTTGTTATCTCCTGCAGCATAGGAAACACCGGACCATCCTCGACTAAAGGAAAGGAGATAACGCTGTCCCACAATTCCTTGCAGCCGGGTAACATTTTAAGTGATGCAACATTTTGCCGTTCACAGAAACAATCTATTGTGGCCAAAAAAGCATCATGTCAGTTACACTGCTTATTTAGCATTTCCCCTCTTGTCAAAACTTGCTAAAGTGCTTTTATGTTCCACTCATACTTATTGGGACTAATAAATAGGGTAATGTTGATACATCTGAGGGGAAAGGAGGTTGAGGGTGAGCACCTGCTACCATTTCATATCATCAATTGTTTTTTCATTCAAACCTTCATAAACAAATTGTAAATAATCTTTTGCCTGTCCACGTTTATAGAGCCCGCAAGAACCATCTTGATATGAACACACGCTCTTTTCTTAGTCCCTCTATGGAAGATATGGGGGTTTTCCCACAGCATCAGTAACATCTGCTTTCCACTAGAAGTTGCACCGTCTCAGCACTGTAATTGTCTTTTCCTAAGTCCGGATGATTTCTCATTCACATCTTTCGTTAACGCAAGGACGTTTTCACTGAGGTTAGGAAAAATGGTTAGGAAAACACATAAGACCTGTTTTAAAAAAAAAATAAGATCACAGCCCAGGATTGTAAAGAGAAGGTTGTGTCATTTTTAAAGTTGAGGCAAGGATGTCTGGAGATAAGGACTGATTTAATAACTTTATAAGAGTTAAAGGTGCTTCAGTGAGTCTGTCTGATTAACATATTTTAGTATCCAGACACTCAGTCATCTTTAGGCGCCTGCTGTATCTTGATAGCTCTTCATTCTGTCATAACCAACACAAATTGAGCTCAATGGCCTCTAACGAATCACATAATTGCTGCTTCATAGTCTCCATACAGCACATTCCAGCGAGTCAAACTCTGTAATAAATTAAGCTAGATTGGCGGCTAATATTTTCCTCCTCCTCCTCCGCTGTCGTCCTCTCATATCGTCTTTACATTAACCTGCCCCCCCAACCCTGCCCACCCCCTACCAGAGACCTGGTATTGGCCTTTAATTAAAAAACCCCGAGCTGTCAGGAAGTCACGCTCCAGCAGGAACATAGATCTTTCTCACACGCTGCATGGCTTAGCGATTACAGAAATATCGATTTACTGGACGGACAAAAGCCCTCATGTAAAGGCGGATGGCGGTTGGAAACCTAAGATACTGAGAAAGTGACCGTCCGAGAGTTTGAAGGGGGCCCGGGGACCCTGGTATTAAGACACGCTAGAGAGATGATGAAATGGTGGTTGAAGAGTTGCTTTGACAGTCTACAGTAGCAGACTGCACATTCTTTACAGACAAGCCATACTGTACCCGGCTCAGTTACAGATATAAGAGCTATTATGTTACTTTTAGAATGAGCACCTTACCTTGATAGATGCTGATCAAAACCCAGATGAGGAATGTCTTGAAAGATAATGAACGCCCCTGAAAGAGAAACATCATCCATAAGTGGAACACATATATATGATATGACTTGATGTTAGGGAGAACATTTGCAGAAAATAAACTTTAGATTTAAAAGGTCAGGATTTGATTAGATTTTTCAAGCACTGATGGATATGGTAAATGGTATTTATAGCGCTTTATCCGGTCTTTAAGAATCCTGAAAGGGCTTTACAGTACTATATGTACAGTAGTATACAAGTCATCATTCACTTATTCATACAGAGCTATGTGGCACTTGCTAACATTCACACACATTTACACAACGTTGGCATCGGGAGCAACCCGGAGTTAAGAATCATGCCCAAGGATACATCGACATGTCGACTTCGAAGGCTGGGATCGAACCTTCCTACGACCGCACTACCTCACAGCCAAAGTTGCCCATGATTGTTTCCAATTGTTTGATGATCAAAAGGTTTTTTCTCCCTTAGGGTACATCCACACAGCAGCGTGCGTTTAAGCTTGCCGGTGGGCCGAGCCGGCGTGCGACCAACAACCAATCACATTCATCTCCCGCCCTGGACACACAAGCACGCGGTTTGATTGGCTAGAGCTTGTACTGGCATGTGATTTGATTGGCTGGCGCTTCCGTCAACGCTTGAAAAGTTGAACTTTTCTCAACTTTCGAAGCGAGCAACGGAGGCAAAGCTTCAATGCGGCGCTGCCGTGTGGACGTAGCGTTACACCTCACTAATTAAAAAATAAAATCTTTTAATGTTTTTGAAAAGTGCTGATTCAGGCTACCGCTAAGTGTTTTTTACCTTCTGATGCATGTAAGTAAGTGTGGGTGAAGAGAAGAAAAAAAAACAAGGAAAATGGCCAATCCTGTTCTTGATTTTGAACGTCAAATCAAAAGCTTTGGATGGATTTCTAATTTAGAATGCATATCGCAACACTGTAAGTAATATATTTAAAAAAAGGGCACTGTACCTTGGTGAGGTCTTTATAAAGCTCTGGGTAGAGAAGAGCCATCTCTGGCTTCACATCTTGGTCCAGAACCAAGGAGAAAACAGGGAACATGGTGTACATGGTGGCATACCTGCACACAACAAAACAGGGTTAAGATGGACCACATATTTCCACAAATCTGTGCTGTGTTACCGTAAGGCTGTTGCCATATTAGCCATCTTTAACCATTGCATTTGGTTGTCCTAAGACCGTTATATAGAGGTAATAGCTTTGTGATGCTAAACAGGCAAGTTAGCGCCTTGGCTACAATAGGAGTATCTGTGAGGTGGCAGATACATTTAAAACAATACATTTTTACAACATTAAGACATTTGGAAAAGGTGCATACCCAACCATGAGGAAACCCTGGTACAGTGGCACAGAGGCAAAATAAAACACAGAAGAGAAGACCGCCTGAGGAAAGGGAACAGAAAAGGTGTCATAAAGTCAGTTATTTAAGAATTATATTGGCCACAATGTGGAAAATTGTCTCAGGCTTGAGCACTGAGTAATAATTAAAAGCAGGACCACTTATTTAAAACAGGCATCAAGGAGAAAACGACTTAAACATGAATATTGTGTGAGTGTTTTAATACCTGCATGGTGGAGATGATCATGCCTCTGTGCATGACGAACTGACCCAGCGCTGCAGAACGCTTGTAGCTGTTCCTGCCGTGAACCATGAGCAGGCGCCCGATGTGTTTAAACTGGGTGATGGAGAAGTCTGCAGCCAGAGATGCCTGCTTCCCTTCCTATTCACACACACACACAATTAGAAAGACGCAGTTGTAAAACACCAAAGTGTTAAACCATATACTTCTGAAATTGTATTAAAAATGATCTAAAGTTACAGAATGTGTCACTTTGTTCCTAGTTACCCTAAAGTTTTTACAGTTTGGTATAATGTGTGGCCTTGCAGGAATAATATCTGTTTGACTTAAATTAAGTGTTTGATAAGGTTTTTCAAGATCATTGCAGTTTCTTTGACTGAACCAACTAGCTCTCTTGAGATCTTAATCAAAATCTGTTTATGTAGTAAATGGAGTTCTTTACCTTTCCTTCAATTCCAATACCACAATCTGCAGCCTGGATCATACTGACATCATTTCCTCCATCACCTTTCACAAAAAGAGAAAAAACAACATAATAATTGTACAATATTTGAATCTGGAAAAGCTCGATTAAAACGTATTCGTATTGTATTTAAGGCTGTAATTGTGGTGAAGTATGTCCCATGTCCTCTTGTATGTTGTGTTTGTGCCATCTCCTGTAAGCCAAATATGATCTGAACTGAATTAAAAGATGCACACTTTGCTGGGTGCTTCTGTTAGTGAGCTTTGACTGCCATCTTGTGGATAAAAGAAGTACAATATATATCAGGGATGAAAACACAAGTATGGTGAAAAAAGAGAGAACTATTTGAAGCAGAAAAAAAACAACGTAATATACCATCTGACAAAGGCCTGTGCTATAATGCTTCAATTAACTGGCTATTCTTTATAATATACTCAGATCTATAGGAGACAGAGATGTTAAGTTATAAATCAAGGGTTTTTATTATTATTTACAGCAGGGGTGGGGAACATTTTTCCTTTAAATTTTTTACAACATCCTCAGAGGGCCCTACAAATTATTGAACTGCTTAAAAAAACTAAAATCACAGCCAATTAATTTGGCCTTTCTCTCATGCTGTGCAAAGAAAAAGCTACCTCTTAATCCAGATATCTCACAATGACTCGCGCATGCACGCACGCACGTGCATGGTTGTGGCAGAAAGATATGGACACAAGATGTGTGCAAATGTATTTAGTATACTATCCATGTGAACATGATTTAAGTGGGGGGGACCTAACCTCCTCTAGTGGGGTCCGGGGGCATGCTCCCCCGGGAAGAGTTTTTTTTTTTATATTGAAGTTAAAAGCATCAATCTGGTGCACTTTGAGAGCAACATGAAGAGATCTATGGATACATCTCAACATCCATTATGAAACAGAACTGTAGGCAGATTCTTCTTTTTGGATATTTTACAAATCACTCCCCTTTTAAACTCTATTCTTGTTATTTTTAACAACTTTTTTGTTACTGTCATATTGTATTTTATACCTGTTTTTCATAAAGCCTCTAATGTCTCATTAATAACTATAATGATCATATCAAGGTGTGCCTTAACCTCAGTGAGCTGAGGTTATTTGAGGCTCTCAGGAGAGAGCTCTCTTCCACCTGGTTGTAGAAAAGCTCTTTAAATTCGTTAGCATAGCTAGCTAACCAGATGCTAATAACAACAGATCGCCACTGTGCTTACAACTAAAGACAGCCACGCAAACACTGCGGTGTGTACGGCTCCTTATGGGTACTGCAATATTTGAAGAGCTGGAGTGGCGTTCCGGTGCTCTCCGTCAGCACTCTAGTACACTCCTTTCCGACGAGACATATACCACGTGAAGACACGTTACGCTCGTGTTGTGTTCAAGGAACCTGCCCTTGGCCAGGAAAAACAGGCACTTGCTTGTTTAATTATTTTGCGGTCTAGATTTCTTCTTCTTTTTTGAACTGAAAAGTTGTCCGTTAGTCGGACTGTCGGACTGACGGACGGACGGACCCCCCCCCCCCCCCCCCCCCAAAACGAAAACTCTTCGGTTCTCCGCGAATTACACAAGTCACCCAAATCAGCGTTAAAAAAGCGGGAGGCGCCGAAAAGCGATTAATTTGCATCACTGCAAATTAGTCGCTTTTCGGTATTTACTCCGGTGTCTGTGCATTGTTAGCATTTGATAGATATCAATGCAGGCACAACTGGGGTATGGCAGACAGTTTGAAGGCAAATCAAAACTTTTAACCAAATCCCCATCCAAAAGATAATAAAATAAGTCACTGGATGGGTATTTAATTCATCTGTCCAGCCTTTCCTCCCTAAGGAACTGAGCTGTACACAGACACTTCCGTGTGCTGCAGCTACATCATGTGTCAGTCTGTCAGCCCTCACCTATGGCACAGGTCCTGTTGGCTGTGTGCTGCTTGAGGAGCGTGACGATCTGGGCCTTCTGGGTGGGGGAGCAGCGACAGCAGACCACCGCAGGACACTGACACGCCAGCTCTACAAACTCATGCTCGTAATAGCGCAAACACACCTGCAACACAACACAGATACACTTTGGTTGTCTTTGTTGTAATTGCATTATCGTTTTTTAAATCTGTACACAGGAAATCTGAGCTAAGATACAATACATAGATTATTGAACAATTAAAGTTCTACAGATATTCACGTGATCTCTTGGAATAATTTATCAGTCGGACTTGAATGCCACACAAGTGAAAACACTGATTACAGTACTGTAAAGCCTTTTTGGAAAGTAGGTGGCCATTTCATCTCCTAGACAATCTTAATTATCTTTTACCTTTTGTACCATAGAAAAATCCCTTTAAGGCCCAATAAAAGCGATACACATCCAGAGTCGGAAGAAGTACTAACATAAAAGTCAAATATACTTAATATACTTTAGGTTCAAAAAGTTAAAGTATGTATCTTGATGAATGGCCCATTGCAGAATGATATCTATTGCATTATGGTGTTCATCACTGCAATGTTGCACTGAGTAAAGTTGGTGTTTATTTCAATTACTTTACATGCTGCTGGGTAGCTTGAACTGTAATAAAACATCATGATTTGTTGTTTTCTTTTATTATAAACTCTTATCTGCAAAGAAGCTAGTAACTAAAGCTGTAAAATAAATGTAGTGGGGTAATAAAAGCTTCCATTGTAGTGTATAAGTATAAAGTGGCATCAGGTAGAAATACTGTACTGATGTAAAACAAGTCCAGGATCATAACAATGTCTTATTTTTTTGTTCGGCACATGATATTGACAATTAGCTGTACCTGTGACTTTCTTTAATTTATGTATTTTTCTAAGTTAAACAAAAAACAAGTAAAAAAAACAGAACTTTTCTAATCTTTTAGCCTCATAAAAAAGGACTGATATGATTGATTTCCTCTCCAAATCTTCAGAGCTCTGGTTAAAGTGTTAAGTATCGGTTTTGGCTGCATCCTCAGCATCATCTGCTCCTTTAGTAAACATTACTGTGTGCTGCACTGTGCTGTAGTACCTCTAAGGAGTCTCCAGAGATGACCAGAGCACAGTCATGCTTCCTCCTGAAGGCGTTGAGCTCCAGATGGGCCTCTCCTCTGCTGGAGATCTGCTCGAGAGCCACACAATACAATTAGCCGTGAGGACATTAGGCTTTTAGTCATTTCCCGATACATAAGTGCTTTGTGATAACATCAAAGGGAAACAGTGTACCGGCTTGAACACATGGATGTCTTGGGTTCTGGACACCAGGTGGGAGCTTTTGGCGATGCACGTAGCCGTCTCAAGTTTATCCCCCGTTAGCATCCAGATCTATAATTCAAGAAAGAGACACAACTGGTTGCTCTGTGTACTCAACCTGAGATGATGCATGTGTTGCATGCTCTTAGCAAACAGGGACAATCTGAATCAACAGGATGGAGATCAGGGCAAAAGATAATAACCATGAGAAAGGAAATGTTAAAAACACATTTTGGTATATTACAACAGCAAAATGTTCCGACTACTCTATGTCAGGGCTAATAAAAAAAAAAAGGAAATCTTTTTGGCTTTTCAATTATCAAGTTCTATTATTTACAGTGCATGACATTAAGGATTTTGGGAGATGAACCACCACAATATTACAATTTCAATTGTATTCTTCATTTCACTTGTTTGTGTTTGCTCGCTTGCATGCCCTGCATAGCTATAATAAATACTTAAGTTGTTGGTCAAGACACTTTCCATTTGTTGAAGGCAAATGCCTTCCCAGATGTAAAAAAGTAGAAAACATTAAATTCAGTTATAACTGCCAAAACAAATATTATTTACGCTATTATGGCCCCTGTTAAAAATGTTTGTAATGTTATCTACTGTAAGTCGGTCGAAGGAATGCCTCCTCATCCAGAAGCTGACCGAGCAGACCCGAGCAGCCGAGTGCATCCGCGAAGCACACACAATGGCGACGTCAGAGTTCCCGTTAGCAAACAAATCTAAATCTCTTTGGTCAAAATGTCCGGTCAAAATAATTTCCCTTTAGCGCAATACCGCTTCAGTTGCGCCACTTATGTGACAGACAAGAAGAGTATGTGACAGACAAGAGTAGTCAATTCTAATGTCTAACACGTAATGTGGAGAAAGAGATGTGCTGTATGGGTTGATTGTGCGTTGATCTGTTGCTAATGCCTTGGGGTTCCGGAGGGCATGTAAACAAATGCATGCTGCGCTATACTTTGTGGCCTCAACCAGTTGCATAGCGACACTTATTTTTTAGGTCATGGTGTCTTTTAATAAGCAGGTAGTCATATCATTAGCTAAAACTAGCTGGATCTGATCGATATGGACATAAACGCGAGTCAAGTCTAATCTGACGGGAGAGAGAGAGATCAGCTGCTGCTGACGAGTCGACACGCAGCTCTGCATGATCACATGCAGCGGTGAGCGGAACAATCAGGTTAGAATATCACACGTAGCTATTTTAATTACCTCTCAAACTACCTAAACTAGTTATAGATATGTTTAGTTTTACTGTCGGGTCACTCATTACTGGATCCGCGAGCTGCATGATACTGGTATAATAGATTGCCCGATCGGGCAACCAGCAGGTGAGGCTTCATGGCCCGAGCTAAATACTAGATGGCCCCGGGCCATCGGGCAGTCCTTAATGTCGAGCCCTGTTATTTATTGATTTGTTTTAATAGTTTTGGATAATAAATAATAGTATATTAATATTTTTAAATGATTTGAGTAAGTGAAGTAAGTAAATATATATATCATTTTTTTTTTTTTAAATAAAGGCTTTTTAACATTTCCTTTCCCACGGTAACTTGGATTTGAAGAGCCTGGATTGTCTTTCTGTTTAGACTGAAATTCACCTTAAAGTGTGAGCTGTCTTTAATAACCTCAGATATTTTGGACGTGTACAAATTAAGATTATCATCATAACCTCCTTTTTGTGTATCTGGTTTAAACGCTGAATGACGCTTGAGGTATTAGGGGATATATTTGAGTCTCAGAGTTGACCAGAATAACCCTGGTGGCAGTAGTCATAGTAAGTATGTTGCAAAATACCAGTATTGACAGTACGGAAGTATTAATATCATGATAAAATAAAAGTAATTTCACAACAGAAAGAGTTGAAGATTAATTTCACTGATACAGTTGCATTGTTAATTGTTCAAAATGTTCTATAGATATTGTCACAATATTTTTGCTAAGAATGATTTTGGCACTTTAACCATGTATTGAAAGTCTGACACAGTGACAGCCTTACCTTGATGCCAGCATTCCTGAGCAGCTCCAGGGTGGGCCTGACGTCGGCCTGCAGCTGGTCCTCTACTCCGGTCAGACACAGCAGCTCCATCTCCCGCTCCAAGCTCTCCACAACTGCTGCCACCTTCAGGCCGCGGTCATGGAGGCTCAGCTTCGCCTGGCTGTAGCGGTTCTATACATTGAGGGGGTAAAGAAAACAAAAAATTAGGAATTGTGAGGTAAAAGTGAAAAAGGCAACTGATAAATACTCATGTCAACATAACTAAAAAGAGTGAATCCTGAGTTTTTCAATCCTTAAGTGACTCAAAAAAGCTGCTGTCATGATATAGAATGACCTATACGCCATAGCCCCGCCTCTCCCCACCTCTCCCGCTCACCCCCCCGCGTCATCGCTGATATGTTTCGCCAACAACAACAACAGTGTTCCGAGTCTTTTGAGCCAGGTCCCGGTATCTCGCAGGACAGTGCACCCAGAAGGAGCCTCCAGCAGACCCCCCCGCACGGTTCCGTCGTCCCTTGGAGGCGGAGAGGTGGGTGTATTTCATCTGCTGGTGGACTGCCGGGAAGAACGTCCTGCTTGGGAGCCAGGCTCAGAGTTAGTGGCACCTGCCTTTTACAGCAGGAGCACAAGCTCGCCTCGGGGAGGGAGAAAAAGAAACAGAGGCCGCAGAAACAGCCAGAGCCCTGCCTCTCCCCACCTCTGCTGCTCACCCCCGCGTCACCGCTGAATCCACCGCGGAGAATAAACAGAAGGGCAACCAGGCCACCATGGCAACCATGCTCGGGAGATCTTATTCGCTACTTTTGGTGTATTTTGTGGCGGAAGTACAGCGCCACTTACAGGCCCGGCTCCAGTGGGTCGAGCGGTCTCGTGTAGACGGACACGTTTCATGAGGCGATACCGTGTGGACGGAAGACTTTTTTGATATCGAATTTGGTTCTTTCTCCGTTTCGTCTCCGTGTAGATGCAGCCTAACACAGCATGCAGTGTATTGATGATCCATACCTCAAAGTCCTGGTACTGCTCCTCAGACAGAGACTTCTTGGCCACCACCAGAGTCCTCAGGCCCTCCCTGGCCATGTTCCCACACTGACAGAGAGGAGAGGGACAGGGTGTTAGGAGATATACACATAGTTCTGCCTTTAAAAGAAAGACTTTCAATTTCAATTCTTTAAGGTTTTGGTTTTTTAACTCTTGTGCCGCTCGAGACACACTTTAGATTTTTAGGTTGTGTTAATGATATAGGCTGTGTTATCGCATGGTATACATTTGTTTTTTTTTTATTATGAAAGATCATTCTTAGCTATTGCTATAAGTATATAATAAACTGTTAGCTAAAATAGAAACACTCAGACCCATAAGGACTAAAATGTCCCCATTGAAACCAATCAAACCCACAAAAATGTTAATCTTACTGCCATAACAGCTTAAAATCTACATTTTAACGCTTTAATTCTACAGCTATGGATCAAAATGAATGTTGGGGATTGTCATTGTGAGTCAGTCCACAACAATATCCCCACCCTTTGGCGAACATTCCTTGCCCTCGGAGACTGAATCTCTGATTGGAGGGTCAAGCTTGTGTGATGTTATTAAGTTGTGTGTGTAAATGTATTAATGTGTGGATTAATACTTGCAGAGCATTTAAGCGATTGCAAGTTTGTGCTTATTTTTCCTGAAAAACCCACTGTGCTATTACATAAACAAGCCGGCATTGAAAGGGTTAAAGTTTAAAAATGAATAAATATTTCGTCGTTATGATCGGGATTGATGTTGGTGACAATATTTAACTTTGAAAGTGGAAAAAAAAGACTAATATATCTTGTTATATTGCTATTTATTGGCACTTCTTTACTTTTTCAAAGCGAGGCACAGGGGTCAAAATAATTATCCCTCGCGGAGATGAATATAAATCAAACATGGGCAGATCATTTGTTCTATCAGAGCGGCTGCTATAAGTACACCATGTACAGTACTGTCGATAGCAGCATATTGTTACAACAGCAGAGAAATCAATAGTGAATAACATAGCCTCTGGTGTAATTCAGAGGACACAGTAAAACAAAGGGATGGACGGCGGTTTATATTTGATATGAAACACCAATGGGGCGAATCTGGTCTGTTGATTGGTTATTGACAAGAGAATAAGCGTAGCGCCGGCTGATCTGACAGCGGGATATTACATCCAACAGGACATCGTTAGAACAATTGATCAGGAATATGACATACTGTAATTACTTCAACTTTATGTAGGTCACTAATTAAATCAAACGGCGCCCGCAGTGCTAAATGACTCAATAATGCCAATATAATTATGAACATATGCACACAAGACCTTCGATCACCAAGCTGGTGTAGACACGGCCCGATGTCTCTCTCAATGAATGTCCTGATTACAGCATTGGACAAAAATACAACTATGTGATGATGTGTGTGTTTATCTATTGCTTGTTATTATCTATTTCATAAAAGTTTTAATCAAGGAGTGCTTATTTCAAGCAATGATATTGATGCTTTTACGAAAAGACAAAAGATTACGCACAGTGGCTGGGTCCAACCAGACAAATAAACATAGAATAAAAATGTTTTGCCCAAAATTAAACAGTTTTTATAGACGTTTTGGTGCAGATGTTTTATTTTTAGGTCTGTCCATTTTAATATGGATGTTTCCAATGAATTGCATGGCAGTGAAAAGGCTAAAAAGCGGAGGAATTGACATAAGCTACATGTACTGCACTGACTGGAGATCAATGGACATCAGTAGAAACCATCACTAACTTACTGCAATGGCTAAATTAATCCATAACGAAGGAGTTGCACTTGTTCGCTTTAGGTGTGTTGAAAACGGCGGAAGACATTTTGCTGAACCGTGAACCAGTTTCGCAGAAGCAGCACAGGAGTGTGGACAGATTCACCACTGTAGGAACAGATAGTGCTCGCAGTATGATAGCAGCATAGATATAGAGTGGCGAAGTCCCTCCCCTTCCGGGGGACCTCCATGGGACCTTATTTCAGAAAAAGTATGTATTGAAGTCAATGGAGAGAGAAAGATTATCTTTTGATCCCGTTTGAATTGTGCAACGAATTACACATATGATGTTTGTCAATCCTCTCTGAACAGGGTATATGCAGGAATCCTGAAGTCAAATGTAATACCTTTTAAGACCTTTTTAAGACCCTTTCCATACATTTTAAGACCTCATCGCAACTTTGACTTCTAACCGGTTACATTGGCAACACACTTTACTATATTGATTGTAAGAAAGCAAAACTAAACAGAGTGCAGACAGACTACTGAAGCCTCCTTTCCACATGAACTTCAACCTCTCTGTGAAGGTCAGGTTTAATGCAGTATGCTGCTTTTTTGCTTCTGTAGACTCTGTGCTCTTTCATTCCAGTAAAACTCCTCAGAAACGAGTATTTGACCAATAAACAAAACAATTGATAAACTTTGGTGAGCTTCAGCGGGGTAATGCCACATAGGAGCTCCCTCACAAATACCCAGGGGTTAAATTGGGCTTGGGCTGTCCGGGGCTAAGCCCTGGCACATAGGACGATGCTCTGACGTCATCACCCTCACACATTTGTCATATGTTTACAAAAAAGGGTATATATGTTAAGACTTTTCTCGTTCTAAATATAGACTATATTTAGGGTCTATATGTGTTGACTTTACTTTAAAATAGCAGATCTCTGTGACCGGATATAGTTTGGCTTAGACTCCGGCCCCACAAGGACGCATACGGTAAAACGCATACGCAAGCGCAAAAAAGGCTTACGTTCACATGCATTCGATTAATTAACGTGTCCGTTCACACTAGACCGCTGGAAATGCTGGAAACGATGTAGTAAATATGTCAGGCCTGTAAGTGGCGCTGCTGCCGCCCGAAATACACCAAAAGCAGCGAAGAAGACCCCGGAGCATGGTTGCCATGGTTGCCCTTCTGTTTATTCTCCGCGGTGGACGGCGTGTTCTCCTGCTGTATCTCTAAGGTAGTCCACCAGCAGATGAAAAACACCCACCTCTCCGCCTCTTCCAAGGAACGAGGGGACCGTGCGGCAGTTTCCGTAAAAAGAATGCTCCGCCGGTCAACATGTCCGTTAAAGTTGAAATCTTCCGTACAAAATTAGAAAAGTGCCGGTCAGAGGTCTTCTTTGTTATTTATTGAGCTTTAAAACAAATTGATAACGACTCTGTTCTCTGTATAATAATATAATAATATTTAATAAACGGTGACTGCCTCTCTTTTCCTCCCCCTCTTCTGACAGCCCAACAGCAGCAGGAGACGCGGGGAGAGGGAGGCGGGCTATTTCATTGTTATCAGAAAATGATATTGTAGGGCACACACGGAGCCGTTGGACCCCCAGAGCGTTGAGAATGCCCACCTTGGGACCCGTTACCATAGTCGTTTAGTTCCCCCCCCCCCCCCACACAGAGCGGAGCAAGGCAACGAAACTTAAAATAATAAGCAGCATTTTACGGCGCGCTATGCATGGGGCCGCCTTGTGGGGTTTCCCGACATGTCGTTTCAGTAAATTAAAGGGTGTTTCATGTTGTCGTTGCTGTTAACCTTCTTAATAGTTGGATCTGGTTGGGCTCACCTCTACGCACAGCGTCGGCTCTGGAACCTTACTTCCGGATAGGGGTTGGACTCTATTCTTCTGTGTGGGGATACTCACAAGTCCCCGGTTGGGTGCTTCGTTGTTGGAGTTTACCCCAGTGGACGAGAGGGTCGCCTCCCTACGCCTGCGGGTTATGGGGGGGAAAACTCTGACTGTTGTGTGTGCTTATGCACCCAACAGCAGTTCAGAGAATACGGCCTTCTTGGAGACCCTGGAAAGAGTCCTGTATGGGGCTCCTGAAGGGACTCTTTAATCTTGCTGGGAGACTTCAACACACATGTGGGCAATGATGGAGACATTTGGAGGGGAGTGATTGGGAGGAACGGCCCCCCTGATCTGAACCGGAGTGGTGGTTTGTTACTGGACTTCTGTGCTAGTCATGGATTGGCCATAACAAACACCATGTTCGAACATAAGGATGCTCATAAGTGTACGTGGTACCAGAGCACCCTAGGCAGAAGGTCCATGATCGATTTCGTTATCGTATCATCGGACCTGAGGCCGTATGTTTTGGACACTCGGGTAAAGAGAGGGGCGGAGTTGTCAACTGATCACCATCTGGTGGTGAGTTGGGTCGAGTGGCGGGGGAAGCCTCTGGATAGACCTGGTAAGCCCAAACGTGTAGTTCAGGTGAACTGGGAACGTCTGGAGGAGGCCCAAGTTCAGGAAGCCTTCAACTCACACCTCCGGCGGAGCTTTTCGGGCATTCCTGTGGAGGTTGGGGACTTTGAACCAGAGTGGTCGGTGTTCAAATCCTCTATTGCCGAAGCCGCAGCTGTAGTCTCAATGTCCTAGGTGCCTCAAGGGGCGGTAACCCTCGAACCTCCTGGTGGACACCGGTGGTCAGGGAAGCCGTCCGACTGAAGAAGGAGGCCTTCAGGTATTTGTTATCCCGGGGGACTCCCGAGGCAGTTGCAAGGTACCGACAGGCCCGAAGGGCAGCAGCCTCAGCCGTGGCCGAGTCAAAGCAGCGGGTGTGGGAAAGTTCGGAGAAGACATGGAAAAGGACTTTCGGGCGGCACCAAAATTGTTCTGGAAAACTGTCCGACACCTCAGGAGGGGGAAGCAGGGAACCATCCAAGTTGTGTACAGTAAGGATGGGACGTTGTTGACCTCAACTGATGGAGTGTTAGGGCGTTGGAAGGAGCACTTTGAGGAACTCCTGAACCCGACAACTCCGCCCTCTATGTTAGAGGCAGAGCTGGAGTATGACGGGGGATCGACACCAATCTCCCGGGGGGAGGTCACTGAGTTCGTCAAACAACTTCACAGTTGCAAAGCCCCGGGGGTGGATGAGATCCGCCCAGAAAAGCTGAAGGCTCTGGGTGTTGAGGGACTGTCATGGTTGACACGTCTCATCAACGTTGCGTGGAAGTCGGAAACAGTACCGAAGGAGTGGCAGACCGGGGTGGTGGTTCCCCTTTTTAAAAAGGGGGATCAGAGGGTGTGTGCCAATTACAGAGGCATCACACTACTCAGCCTCCCCAGGAAAGTTTACTCTAAAAGGTACTCGAAAGGAGGGTCAGGCCGATTGTCGAACCTCAGATTGAGGAGGAATAATGCGGATTCCGTCCTGGTCGTGGAACGACGGATCAGCTTTTTACTCTCCTGATCCTGGAGGGGGCCTGGGAGTACGCTTATCCAGTCTACATGTGTTTTGTAGACTTGGAGAAGGCGTATGACCGGGTTCCCAGGGAGTCACTGTGGGAGGTGCTGTGGGAGTATGGGGTGAGGGGGTCTCTACTCAGGGCCATCCAATTTCTGTACTCCCAAAGCGAGAGCTGTGTCCGGGTACTCGACAGTAAGTCGGACCCATTTCAGGTGAGGGTTGGCCTCCGACAAGGCTGCGCTTTGTCACCAATCCTGTTTGTAATATACATGGATCGGATTTCGAGGCGTAGTCGTGGGGGAGGGGGTCTGCAGTTCGGTGGACTAAGGATTGCACCACTGCTTTTTGCAGATGATGTGGTTCTGATGGCTTCATCTGTCTGCGACCTTCAGCACTCACTGGATCGGTTCGCAACCGAGTGTGAAGCGGCTGGGATGAAGATCAGCACCTCGAAATCTGAGGCCATGGTTTTCAGAAGGAAACCGATGGACTGTCCACTCCAAGTAGGGAATGAGTCCTTACCCCAAGTGAAGGAGTTCAAGTATCTCGGGGTCTTGTTCTCGAGTGAGGGAACAATGGAGCCTGAGATGGGTCGGAGAATCGGAGCAGCGGGAGCGGTACTGCAGTCGCTTTACCGCACCGTTGTGACGAAAAGGGAGCTGAGCCAGAAGGCAAAGCTCTCTGTCTACCGGGCCATTTTCGTTCCTACCCTCACCTTTGGTCATGAAGGATCGGTCATGACCGAAAGAACGAGATCGCGGGTACAAGCGGCCGAGATGGGTTTTCTCCGCAGGGTGGCTGGTGTCTCCCTTAGGGATAAGGTGAGAAGTTCGGTCATCCGGGAGGGACTCGGAGTTGAACCGCTCCTCCTTCACGTCGAAAGGAGCCAGTTGAGGTCGTTCGGGCACCTAGTTAGGATGCCACCTGGGCGCCTCCCTAGGGAGGTGTTCCAGGCACGTCCAGCTGGGAAGAGACCAAGGGGTAGACCTAGAACCAGATGGAGGGATTATATCTCTTCGCTGGCCTGGGAGCGCCTTGGGATCCCCCAGTCAGAGCTGGTTGATGTGGCCAGGGAAAAGAAAGTTTGGGGCTCTCTGCTGGAACTTCTACCTCCGCGACCCGACCACGGATAAGCGGGAGAAGATGGATGGATGGATGGATGGATGTTTGTCAATCTAAAAGATAATTTTGTCCAAAAAAAAAAATGTGTCGTAAAACTGTGAAGTAACACATTTGTTTATGTGAAGCGCTCAATGAACTACAACTATGGTCTTGCATACGTCACCAACACCAAGATGGCCGCCACATTAGCACATTTCACCTCTTTCTTTCAGAATGAAGCGAAAAGTATTAAAAGAGGTGAAAATCACTACAAGTCATGTGAACATACACAAAAGGGGAGTTAGTCGGTTCCAGCATGCGGGACCGGCTTTACAAGGTTTCGGTGAGTAACACGAGTGTAATGTGTAACGTTAATGTCAGCTAGCTAAATTCACTTTCGCGACTCTGGGATTTGTAGTCTTTCTAGTTGCATATTTTTCACAGTCTTATATTTCAACAGTTTTATGACAAACTGTGACTTTTTTGACATGGAAATTCTTTTTTAAGATTGACAAACACCATATGTCTATTTCGTGGCACAATTCAAACGGGTTCGAAAGATAATCTTTCTCTCCCCATTGACTTCAATACATAATTTTTCAGAAATAAGGTCCCATGGGGCGGAAGTAGATGGGCGTGACTTCGCCACTCTATTATGCCTTGTGTAGCGCACATTACACAGAGGGCAATCACAGTGTCTCTCTGTGACAGCCGGTAAGTCGATGGTTTAGTTTAGGATTGGAAAATTGTCTGACTTAATGCCAATTTTTCTAAAATAATGTCATAATAAATTCAAACCCCTCTGATTTCTCTTACCAGTTTGTCAAGCATTTCTTAAATATTTCAAACATGATTTAATAATCACTAATCATCATTAGTTGGAAAGTCTGAAGTTAGAATAAACTAAAGTTTCATGATTAATTGATTTTTTCGATTGATTGACAGAACAATGTATTTTACAGTTGATGGAAGCAGGAAGCTTCATCGTCATTGCATTGTAGGAGAACATTGTGCACGTGTCGGAAATCACAATTAAGAAGTTTCCCTGTCATTACAACCCGAATGCACCCTCAGTAGGACGTATAGATTGTAGATTTTACCTCTTCTTCCAACCAGTCGTTATACTGGACAATGCTCGCCATGGCAACATCAGCTCCCTTCATGTAGAAAGTGATGTCTCCGGTCGACTCCTCCTAAACCATATCATCAATGACAATTAGTACATTTCCTGTTCACGGAAGCCGAAACATGTAAACATCAGAATCCTATAGCTCTACACCAAGCATCTTCCAGCAGCCACATTTAACGCATCAAGGTCAAGAGTCATAAAAAACAAAAATAAATGTAATATGGCTAGTTCTCTGAGGGAGTATCATGCAAAAGTCATATTGTTATAAACAAGTTCCCCACCCTGACGATGATGCCCATCCTCTTGCTCTCGGAGGTAAAGGGGAAGATCTGCAGGATGTGGAAGGAGATGATCTGTCCGGAGGGGGTCCTCAGCTGCAGGGAGGCCAGGTCTCTGTTCACCAGGGTCAGGCCGACGCTCTGCGTCCACCGCACCAGCTCCACCTGAGGAAAACATTCAAAAAGAAAACTGTACAGAAGCTAGAAACAGGGCAGTTGGACCCCCTACACAATAACATTTACGCTCTAACTTCCAGAAATCAAAGAGAGCTGATGAATTCTGCCATTTTTTATACTGACTTAAAAAGGACAATGCAAAAGTCACAGTCAAATATCAATGACCTGGGGCCGTATTCACAAAGGATCTTAGGGCTAAAAGTAGCTCCTAACTGGCGAATTTAGGAGAAACTCCTAAACATAATGGGCGTGTCAGTCTTACATTTAGGACTCCTAATTTTATTCACTAAGAGCAATTCACAAAGTATTTTAGGCCTAAAAGTAGCACCTAAGTCTGGGAGAGCTTAAAAGTCCTCGAGAGGACTCCTAACTCAGTAAGACCTATTCACAAAGAATCTGAAAATGGCTGCGAGACGAAATGTTTTGGAGACAATGGAAGACTGTGAATTGATCAAGAGATATAGGCTAAATCGTGAGGGTATCAAACTTGTTGTGGAATTAGTGCGGGATGCAATAACATCCCCGACTAACAGGAATAACCCGATTAGTCCGGAAACAAAATGTTTGGCAACACTACGATATTTAGCAACAGGGAAAATGCAACTTTGCAATGCCGACGATTTAGGAATATCGCAACCATCAGTCAGCTGTGCCATAAACCAAACCATCAACGCGCTCTCTAGACCACATATCATCCAACAGTTTATCCGGTTTCCTTTGGACAATCAACAACTACACGGGATCAAAGCCAACTTCATGGCAATGCAGGTATGCCCGGTGTGGTCGGTGCTATTGACGGGACGCACATAAAAATAATTGCGCCATTAAAAGATGAGGACGTGGTCGTCAATAGAAAGAAAGTACATTCCATCAACACGCAGATTGTTTTCATTCATCATGATAGGGGGACTTGAACGGCGGTATGGGCTGTTATTGAACGTGTTTAAGTGCTGGAAATATGCTCATTGGATAATAGTTTGCAGGGTGCTTTTAATTGCCTCCTTGATTTAATGCAATTTATGTATTTTTATTGTTTGCTCTCTCTCTTTAACGTGCATATACAACGTCATTATCGTGGTCTGCACAAACTTGTCATCATGCGTGTATTCTGCTAACTGCACTGTCCAAAACTATTTGATAGGAATACATTTCTAGCCTAGGCTATTTCCTTGTTTTAGTGGGCTCGTTTGTGGGATGTTGCGGATGAATTTCACCGAGACCGCCTGCTCTGAACAACCAATCACCGTACTGACCGCTTCTAAACTCATGCACGAGAATCGACGTAATCCATAGCAACGGCGCGTCACTCTTAGTTCACTCTTAGTTATTTATCCTTAGTATGAGTAGGTCTCAGCGGCTTTGTGAATAACTTTTAAGAAAAAACTCCTACGTAAAATGTTTTAGCGCGAGTTAGGAGCACTCCTAGCGGTAAGATGAAATGCTTTGTGAATACGGCCCCTGGTTCCTACAATACGAGAGTATAGGACAGACCTCTAAATTGCATGTCATGTTTAACCTTGCAAAATTCATTATGATTCAGGATATTATGGTCCACATATGCTTAAACTTGCAACAAAGACATCCTAAAAACAATAAGGTAATCTTAACCTAAAAGAAACGTAACCTTCAGAAATCAAGAATAGATTTCCTGTTCCACATTAAAATCCTATATTGTCCCATCCCTAGGTAAGGATGGAGATATATTGCATTCAACCCATCATTTGCAAGCTAATCTCGCACAATACATATGTGAAAAAGAGGCGATTTTTTATTTTGCGATGATAATTTTTAACCAAATATAAAACATGTTGAATACAAATCCAAAATGTTGACCATGGAGCAGACTGAATCTTATCTCTCTTGCAGTTGAAAGACAAGGCCTGAGAGAGTTACGACTTCTCCTGAGCTCCTCTTTCAGCTCCAGATAAGTGTTTTTCTGTTTCTCTTTCCTCTTCCCTCCTCAGCAGGAACTGCAGCCCCCGAGTGAGCGTTCAGCTGCACACGACTCAATCCTCAATGGGTTCATTTTCAATTTGCTTACTCAAAGGTTGTTATTATACTCTGACCTACAAATTGGAACTTCCTGTTAATACCCCGTCATTTCTGCTGCTCCCCCTTTGAGCTCCGTAAAAAGGAGCTGCCTGTATTTACTTAACACACATCTGTGTGTCATTATCCTGGTGGTTGTGTGTGTACACACATGGACAGATACACCATGTACTGAGAATCCTAAATCTAGCTGTTTGAGCTCTACAGGAACTATTTAAAGCTTTGTCAACTTTGATACAAACTGCATGTGAATTATGCGTTACGGCAGGAATAGAAAAGCCACTTTAGGACAGGCAGGATTAAACAACCTGATCAATATTCAACTGTGTTCACAACGTTCGAATGATCATGTACAATTTAAATCATAATGGTAGCACTGCCTTTAACATTAACAGCAGCTCAAGCATGTCATGAGGAAAATTGACCATTGACAGGTTAAATACTGCTCATGTCATGTCGATGTCAATATAAAAGGTATTAGAAGTGAATTATTCTGGAGATCATTTAACGGTTTTAACATGAAAAACAGGGCCCTATTCTGCTAATGTTCAGGTTCATATTTGTATTTTGCTCCTCTACTGTGACATGTTTACCTGCTTTAATGTTCAAAAAGCTCTTTATTTTTCTCATACTGCCTGTGCTGCAGCATCACTTTTCACCATCTGTCTGAAACCAGAGCCTGGTCTGCCTGGAACAAATCCATTGGAATCCTTTGTTTACTTCCATAACATAGTGACATCACTATGTAACACTGGCTTTTCTATTGGCTGAAACTACAACATATTGTACGTAACAGGCTAAGGGGCGGGACATCTCTAAGTGGTTGACCAATCACAACAGAGCCGACCAGCTAACCAATCAGAGCAGACTGGGCTCTGGTTTCAGACAGAGGGTGAAAAGAGGTGCTGCAGCACAGGCAGTATGAGAACAATAAAGAGATGTTTGACATGTAGGCATTTAAATGTCACAGTAGAAGCCCAAAATACAAATTTGAACCCAAATAAGATACCTTATCACTCAGTGAAACTGCCAGTTACATCCAATTGGAAATGATGAAGCACCCACTTCCTGGACATGGCAGTCATTAAAGTCTACAGTGGAATGCTCTTGTCTGATATTACGAGGGTCAAAGGTCACAGGAGGACTCTGTTCACCGGCAGGTCAGATGACCTCTGCGGCCGCCCACTTCATCTCCTTAATGATGGCTCATTACATTAGAGAGGCTGAGCAGAGAGCCAGGGCCAAACAAACTATCACTAACAGACGAGCAGCAGCCAAGATCTGATGCTGCAGTCAATGAGAAGAGTGAGGAGACAAGGAGGGAGAGAGGGGGGGGGGGGGGGGCAGAGGAAGAACAAAGAATATAGTAGAAGGGGAAGGGAGGGCTCCAGCTACAATCACAGACCTCCACCTCTCATCGTCTCTGGGAGAAAATTAAATATTGATCAATCCGAGCAGCGTGAGACAATACAGAGAGGGGAGATAGAACGGAGTGGGCCGGGATATAAATAAATATATACATCAATTCAGAGGGGGAGGACAACTGAGATTTATCCCTCGCCACCTTTTTATCTTTATTTTGATTGTTAGATAGCTAGACTCTGGGTTCAACCCGAAGTGCCGCATTCTCACAAAGGCTCTCGCATGTCATGGGTGACAAACGTATTGAAATGGGGGTGTATGGGGGGATTAACTACCCCTCAACACGCATTAAACATCTCTTTAAAAACAGATACAGACTGTTACTTTACCTGTTAAAAAATCTTTCCCTGTTTTCCAGATTTAAGTATAGATTCTCCTTGGGTTTCTCAATCACATAAAAATGATTATTAAGGCCTATATATAAAAGGAACGGTCAGAGGAAAGGAAGCGGTTGTGATGCCTTTAGGGATCGTTTTCACGTTCTACCAGGAGCAGTAAATTCACAGGAAGCAAGTACACACGGTTAAATAGCTTAACCTCTATGAGGGGATCACGACCTCTGACTTTGTGTTCATGAAATGACTATTATGACAAACCAGGGTTATTTAGGATCACCAATAAAACATGAAGACAGAAAAACACACGCTGTTCTCCTGAGAATCTCACTGTTTACTCTGGCCAAAAGGGCAATTGGTGTCAACTAGTAGCTGGATTTGATCAAAATATGAGACATTTAAAAAGATTTGTAATGATGCTTTAGAAAACAAGGTAATTAATTTTGCTAAATGAAACCCTAAGCAATGGGAAATATTTAGCATAAAGGGCAAAATAAAGATAGTCATTAAGATTAGGTGTTTATGGAACTAGCATGGATTGTTGTACCATAGGTTAAAACACAGATTTGGAGTGGAGTACTGAACCCATTCAACCAATTCAACTACAATAATGTGTTGCAATTTCAACTACAGAATAATCTTTGGCATAAACCTCTGAAACACTAAGTTATTAGTGAACCCATTTATTCCCTCTAAAGTTGAATGAGCTGAAACTGTTTCCTGGATGTCATGTTTACCTCATCAGGGCTGGAGGCCTGGTAGGCTCGGTTGTCATCACTGAAGTCCTGGTCGGCCTCAGCAGACTCCGTCTCTCCGTTCCCGGCGGCATGGGACTCATAGACCGGTGTGACGTTGTGGCACAGGGCGATGGCCTTCACAGCCTCGTGGATGCGACTTCTGACGCTCTTGCGGACCTTCGGGCCCGAGCTTTGGGTTTTCCGTGCTGGAGTGGTGCCGCTGGTGCTTCCATTGGAGGGCTGGGAGGGCTGGGAGGGCAGCTGAAATAATGTGAACCATGGAGTCAGAACATTAGAAAATGACTTACATTTAAAAACAGTCACAACTGAAGGATGCCTGCACATGGCAACTAGGTTGAATCCTACACTGGTCGCCTATTCACTCTGACACCCCTGTTCAAGATAAACGACTCAGCGAAGGGAAGTGTTGTATCACCGTCTTTATCGTGTCATATCTGATTTGAGCACCTTTTATGTGTTCCGCTGTTTTGACATCAGCCATCAGTTTAACTGGGGGGTGACTAGCGGAGCAGGCAGACAGCCCACTGTGCCAGCTGCGCCTGACGGGGGCGACGCGCTCTGCTGAAGCGTTTGATTTTGGCTTATTATTAACCTTCAGTCCTGCCAGGCAGGGAGGAAGGGCAGTGGGGGATACAGTATGACAACCTTCATGGAAAGCGACTGAAAGATCAATGAGAGACGATTGGGTTATGTTGTCAGACAAGTTAAGCATTGGAGCACCATGAAGAGGATGCTAATGATATTGCTAGATAATGAAGTATAATATTAGTTCAACAACATGTACAACAACACGTATTTTTTTAAAGATTTATAATATTAATCTTTAAAAAAATGAAAGAGGGGGGTGAATGTGTGCGGGAGGGAAACTCCCTCTGGAGGGAACTTTGGGATTTAAGCCTTTGCAGACCATTTACATGCACAACTTATAGAACACACTACAGGGAAGGGAAAACCGCAAAAAAGGACCATTTTAATATTTTTTGAAGATTTAAAGTAAAAATAAGTTTTAGTTAAGAAAAATTGTGTGTAATAAATATATAAATGGCAACAACTGTTCATTTCTGCCCTAATCTGGGTGGATTGTTTAAATTAACAATAGTGCTAAAAAAAAAAAATGATAGCTTCCTGTAATTAAGTCATTGTTAAAGTAAATAAAGAGCAACATAGTAAAAATAGCCGGTCAGAGGAATTGCTTCAGCCGCAGCTCTAAAAAGGACTCGTCATTTTTCATTAGCCGAGATTACACATAAGGGTGTGGGGCAGATGGTTTCAGTGCTGAGCAGCTGCTGGAGCTGGCTGAGTATGAACAATATCATTCTGTCAAGAGTGCAGCCAGATCTGAGCCACCCGGTGAGGAAAACACTTGCTTACAGTACGAGGACGCGCTGAGGGACACTGCCTGATGAATGAACAATATGGGCTTCTTTCCGGGAAATCTTATCCTTAGCTCAATATAAAAATTGATCAATGTGATCTACAGGGAGAGGCGTGAATAAGCAGAAAAACACGAGAGAACAAGTTTGTATTTAAATGTATTCTCTCCACGACTGGAAACACATTTTTATGTTGCAAGTGACACGTTTTGCTTTGTTTTGAACAAAGGTGGTTGGTTGTTTTTTGGTTCCGTCCAGTTTTACATACTGGATGATGTAGATTTAACATCATTTATTGGAAATTCATATAATTGTATAGCTAAAGGGAATAAAAGTAGCGGATTCATTCCCAAATTAGTGCTCACACTGGCTATAGTTTTCTGGATGGTGGAGGTGTTAATGGTCAGAATGTTTACTGAACAATCCAGTTAATTAAGGAATTATAAACGGAAATAAATCTTACCTGTGCATATGACTGAGCTATGTGGCTCTGTATCTCGTCCATGGTGTCCGTGCCGTAGGATACTGTTCCCAGGTGCAGCCGCTTGAAGACCATTTCGTTCTGAGTCAATGTGCCTGCAGTTCAGAAGACCAATACAATGTCACAAACCAATAAATCATAAAGAAATTACCCAATCATTATTCCTTTATTGAGGACTGCTCTCATTTCTGTTATAGCAGACCCATCTTAAGCATAACAAGTAAAGCCCAACTGATACTGTATCTTTAAGGCTGGTGTGTGTAACACAAGTATTATCTTTGTGTGACCAGGGTGCATACTAACTGGGAAAATTACAGTTTATAAAAAATAAACATGTCAGTGTTCTCTAGTTGACAAACTATAATAAACTTTTTAAGTTTATTTTGTTTGCTATTGAATTTAGACTATAAGAAAATCTAATGTAGGTAAATCAATAAATTAGGATCTTCTGCTCTGTACACATAACGTAATAAGATAAGTATTATATATAAAATATCAGCTGTTTAAGAAATGGGTAAAAAAAACATCAAAGGTGTCTGAATCAAAAAGGCACTATTTCATAGCAAAATAAATATACTTAACATATCTGAATTAAACAACCACACACACACAGCATGCATCACCAGTGGACTGCCCACAATGCATCACTGTGTGACTGCCTTCTCATTGACCTAATCTCATTACCAATATGGAGTGCATGTCCTCTCTTACTAACAGACATTGCATACAAAAAGACTGAGTGAATGTCCAGACACTAAAAAACAACAACTTTGTAAAACAGAGCAATGGCTTGTTTGAATGGATGTGGGTAGACAGAATGTGTGGCGATGGAGCTTAAAGCTGATTAGAGGGCATCTCACTTCCAAAAACATTAGAGACGGGGTTAACCAATTCTCTCCGATTGATTGTTTGTTCTTCTTTCCATGTGCTTTAACTATCAACCTGGACAAATAGGCTCTACAGCTAATCTATTCCTACCTAGATCAGCGGGGTAAGACAGAGGAGCATGTTAGGAGCACAGCAGGCGTTTATCACTGAGCCACATTGACTAGAATTAGTAAAGAGCAGCCATTTGTTATTAGACAATCAGGACATGATTGTGAAATGAGAGAAGTTGAAGGAACACACATTAGGGAGATTTGTTTGACCTTTTGTCCTTTCTTTTACCTCAGAATGTGTATAACTTAACCACAATTAGGTGGCTGAAACTACATTTGAATACAAATGTATAAATACATTAAATAAATAAGTTATTTGTTTATTGTTAAGCAAGTGTCATGTGTGTGCTACACTAATAATTGCATAAAATCTACAAATAGTGTTACCGTGTACATAAAATAGAGTGGTGCAGTGACGCATCCTAAAACCCGGAAGTAAACTGCGCATGGGTTCCCTCGATAAAAAAGCAATGGGATTTCTCCATAGGATTTTGGAAATTAACTCGTATAAGGTCTGTGGAACACTAACCTGTTAGATAAATGCACGTTTTGTTCAGCCGGATAATATTACCCTACTTTTATAAATTCGAATCATAAATCTATCGATCATAAATCTAATCGATAGATTTATGATTCCCAGAAGTTAGCATCACAAGGGCTCCCTTTGAGAAAAAGTAAACTTTCAAACATTCTCCAGAAGGGTTTTTACTGTAAACCGTAAAATAAAATGTGAACCTCGTGTTTACGACAGGCCTTATTTCAGGTACCAAAAACACAAAAGAAAAACCCACACAAACCAACTAAATAGGTTTCGGGTTTTAGGATTCATTCCTGCGCTACTCCTCTAAAGTCGGACCTTTATTGTTATGATGATTCCAACATCATTTTGTTATCAAGCAGAACCGCAAGAAGAGTTGAGCCTATACTTGGATGCAAAATAGTTGTCGCTTTAAGTCAAGAACTGTGAATGTAATCTTCAGGGTGTATGGACAACTACCTGTCTTGTCTGTCAGCAGATAGACCAGCCGGCCCAGTTCTTCTGGGATGGTGCTGGTTCTCACTACAGTGCCTGGGATGTTTTCGTCTTTCATGATCATCCAGCCGTAAGCCGACTTCCCCATGTCCAGATTTACACGCAAACTACCCATAGGAAAATCAAAGCTGTTATCTATCACAGAACTAATAATAATACAACTGTGTCAAAACTGCAACACAAAATTAATGAAATATATTCCAGGTTCTAAAGAATGTCTTGTCCAAGAGGAAACAGACAGGAAGCTTGGGATTCAAAGTATTAATCGAATATTTATTTTTTCTTTGTACAAACATGCATATTTTATTTTGCCTGTGGTCACACAATATCAAAACATTGTAAAAAAAGTACCTGATGGGGATGATGTAAGAGAAAAGCACGACAAATCGGAAAAGGTTGCGAAACCAAGGACCCACAAATCCCTGCACTGCTACCATGACAACAGACAGGACCACCTGGGCCAGGAACAGAGCCTTGGTGAGGCGGTTCAGCTCAAGGTCCAGTAAGCCCACCTATAGAGACAAGAGGTCATAGGTCAGACATCACTTCTTCATCATTGTCCTACTCATTTGCCATTAGCATGGAATTACTCGTAAAAATACATTGTGTGTATTAGGTTTTGATTCTACAGTCCATTGTGGGGTTTTCCTTCAATGGGATTCACAGAATTACCAGTAAACATGGCATTTATTTTGGTCATAAATTGTGACAAGAGAAGACTATGTAAGTTCCCCATCTGCTCCCAAAGCCTTACAATATGCTAGACAGAGAGCAAAAACAAAGCCAATGAAAAACACTCTTAGCTGCAGGCTTTTATCATGCAAACCATGTGTACGACATAAATAAGTTTGTTTTGTAGTTGCTTTATTTCCATACTGAAGTATTGTCTTTCAATACAACAGAAGTTTAAAAGGCCTCAAAAATAAAGTTCCCATATTGAGATTGGCTTTATGGAAGAAAAAAAGAAAGAAAAGACAAAAAAGGGGGGTCAGAATTGTCTTTTATTTTTCGAGTGTATCTCCCAGCCAATGGAGCATGTGGGAAAAAGATGTCAAATAAAGAAGTGCCCTTCCCCTTTCTGGCAGCGCTCGCAGCAAAGCCCTGTACACAGAGGGCTTTCTTCTGACGCACCACGCTTACAAAAACAGCAGAACATAACATCTCTCCTCCCTCAAATAAAAGGAACTGCTCTGAAAAGAAGGGGAGGGGGCAAGCACATATAAAAAAGCAGCAGAATTCCTCCGCTGCCCAAACCCCCACCAAGCCCATTCCCCTGAGGACTGCGAGAGCCGGGGGACCAGTGTGACTGATTTATCCGTCGCTGTTAAACTCCCAGTAGCAAGAAAAAAAGGAAGGGTAACGAGAGCGAGTGGGTGGGTATCTCCCCACCCTGCTGCTTCACTACATGGTTCATGGTTGAGCTATTGAGAAAAATAGGGGGTTTGGGTGGATTAAAATGAAGAAAAATTAAGACAGAGAGCACGCCTGAAAAGCAAAGGATCGCCTTCTGCTCGAACAATGGCGGGTCTACATTTTTCCGAGCCTTGCCGGGGATCAGATGAAGTCATTATTCATTCAGTCAAGGGGGGGGAAAGGACTCAATTACCTCAACCTAAAGATGCTATCAATGAATTTAAAAAAAAAGTGCATATTTTACCCCATTCATCTCCAAGCCATTAAAAGTGAAAGGAATGACTCGATCTGTTTTGTGGCTTGTATTTATGTGTGTGAAATCTGATGGACATGAATATTCATTGAGTTAAAAGCAAAGAATATCAGGAGTTCAGTGAGTAAGTAGCGCTTTGTTAAGGTGCTTGAGACACCGGTGAATCATCCATCCATCCATCCATCCCTAGTCAACCGCTCATCCGGAGACGGGTCACGGAGGTAGCAGTTCCAGCAGAGGGTCCCAAACTTCCCTTTCACTCGCCACATCAAGGTGCTCCCAGGCCAGCGTGGAGATGTAAATCCTGCACCTGGTCCTGGGACTGGCCCTCGGTCTCCTCCCAGCCGGACAAACCGGGAACACCAGGATAGAGAGGTGAACAGGTGGCTCCTTTCAACGCGAAGGAGCAGCAGCTCTACTCCAAGTCCCTGCCGCATTTCTCACCTTATCCATAAGGGACAACCGGAGTAAACCCATTTCGTCCGACTGCATTCAAAACAGTGTTTCCATTAGAAGAAAAATGTTCGGAGAAAGGTTTAACTACTTTTTACTTGGGCACAGCCGTAGCAGCCAGGTCGCACTGAGTAAAGGGGCATGTACAACGACAACAGTGGATTTGAGCAAAAGGCAGCTTGTGAAAGGCCCCAAATACGAACTACAAGTAATATTTTTCCTCGCGATATAAAGTCCTGAAGCTCCACTCCGGTGGCACGGTGTCTTGTTGCGCGCTTATGGCATTGATGAGAGCGGCTTGTGTTTGATAATTTATACAAGACAATATGAATGGAGGATTAGAATTTGCTGGAGTTTTAAAGATCTTTCCGGTCAAAGTACGGTGAGTACCGGCTACCTGAAACACTGGTTCACAATCTCGTTATTTTGTTCATGAGCATAGCTGAGAGTAGGAATGGAGACGGTCCGGTAGATTGAGAGCTTTGCATTCTGGCTCAGTTCCCTCTTGGTCACAACGGTGCGGTAAAGCAACTGCAATACCGCTGCAAAGATTCTCAGGCTCATCTCCCGCTCCATTGACGCACTCACTCAAGATACTTGAACTGCTTTACTTGGGGTAAGGACTCATTCCCTACTCTGAGAGGACAGTCCAATTTTTTCCTGCTGAGAACCATGTCCTCAGGTTTTGAGGTGCTGATCCGGTGAATCAAGGAAAAATAAAGTGAAATTGACTCTTGAGGTCTTAGTAAACAACTTTTTTCAAGAGTTTGATAGACATGTGAAGAGTAGAAGAGTATTGAGAGCTGGATATGTACTTCAAACTAACAATCTTTATTGAGCAGCAGCCTCTTGTCAATGACATTGTTCTGCCTCTTTACTCAGACAGAGGTCTGTCTAACAATACCGAGACAAAGAGTGAATCTATGTCTGACGTGCTGTCAGATTGATCAAGTGCAGGCATTGTCCCCAGCCGCTGTCACAACAGATTATATGAGGCCAAAACGTTCTTGCGACTTTAGCCACACTGTATCGACTTTCTCCCCCAATCTCCAGTCTCCATATTGGCACTTCTGACATCATCTCCTTGAAATATTGAATTCCTCTCAACTGTCGAGCTTACACAAAACAGAGGCCCCCCCACGCTCAGTTCGACCGGCCACATCAGCGTTCCTAATAAAAGACACTGGTGTCAAAACTGTGCCGCAGTAGGAAAGGGTTGTGTTGTGTCACGTAGAGCTTTAATGGTGCAGGCAATTGTAACTGTGTGTAAAAGTAATGTAGCAAAACCACCACCTCTATCAGTTGACCCGTGTCTATCTAGCTCCCCTATCTTCCAAGTAAAGTCTTATATTTAGAATCAGATTTCCATTCACCTCCTCAATCTGAGGACAAAACACTCAATGGGGATTCTGCGGGATTAACTTTCTGCTGCAAATGTCATTTAAATCCTCGGTTAGTTAATTTCCCTTTTGGTTAATTAGCAACTGGCGTTGACCTTTTGCATTGACAGGTCCAACTTTATCTAGAAAGTCAAGGTTAAAAAAGCACCTCGCTACAGTGATTGATTAGTGATTAGAGGCAGGGGGAAGAACGATGGCATGGAGGGGGACTTGGAGCAGATGTTACTTTGTGTGTTTCACCCTCTGCAGCTTTTTCTAAACATTTATGTTTATACTGGCATACGATTCAAGGATTTAAGGGCTTTATTGTCATATGCACAGTAGCTACAGTGTAGTTTTTAGAATGAAAATCTTGTTTTTCTTCTTATATTATTTTTATTTATGAATTGCAAGAAACTAAATTAAGTGTATCTGGTTTGTAAGGATGTCAAACCAAGATATCCCTAATTATTTTTGTTGCCAAGAAAATCGTTACATCCTATGTAGAAAGTAAAACATATACTACGAAGTGCATTTAGTTTTAATAACAAATATTTCCTAATTCCAGACTCAAAATCTGACGATTTGTTTCTTTTTTTTTGTCATTTGTGAAAGTAAACATTCAGGTGTCATATTTGGCTTAAGTACATTTGGTAGTTTTTTTTAAATGTATTTATATTTTATACACTTGAATCATATGAATCGATATGTCAAGAAATGAGTTGGCACATATAAAGAAAAAGGAAAAGGATCATATATACCATCATGACGTGTTATCCTTCTAATAACAACAGAAAAAGTATTCACCTTGTTCTTGGCAGAGGATGTGTTCAGTACGCTTCTGGTCTCTTTGCCTGTGTAGATCACCACCCCTATCACCGTGCCTGCCAAGGAGAGAGACAAGGAAAGTAATGCTGCTCATTAACTGCACCCAACCCCCGCCATCACACACACACACACACACACACACACACACACACACACACACACACACACACACACACACACACACACACACACACACACACACACACACACACACACACACACACACACACACACACACACACACACACACACACACACACACACACACACACACACACACACACACACACACACACACACACACACACACACACACACACACACACACACACACACACACAAAGACTGAGCCTTGGCAGTTGTCCCATTGCCACTCACGGCAACAGACAGGAGTTTAATACGCTTAGACTCTGAGGGCCTCGGCCACCCTATGGAAGCTCATAAAAGCTGATCAATACTCTGCCATCTTTATTTGGCAATTCATTACGGTGGCCTTATTACGGAGGATTAATGAGTCATTAATATTAAATGAGCTTAATGGGGGCGCAAAGCCTGAAATCACCGAACTATAAAAATGGCAAGAAAGTAAAAAATGGGCAGAAAACAGAACAAGTAAAGTGAAGAGAAGAAAAAGACGATTGGAGAAGAAAGGTGATGAATTGATGAGTTTCAGAAATATGTGACAAATGGTTTGTGACTCAGCATGCAGAGGGGCTTTCATTTGAATATGCGAACAACTAATTCTCTTGTCACAGCTGGACTGGGGGCCTGCATTGGGGGAATACGTTTTCCAGTTTTTTTTTGTTATAGCATCTATCAGGTGTAATCAATACAACAGGCAAGTAAATTCATAATGAAAAATATGCAGTTAAAATATGCTATGATAGTCAGATTAACTTCGGTGGCTATGCTCACATCACCCATCGAATACCAGGGATACTTTAATAACGGCATAATGATCCAAAACAGTGTGAATTCTAATGGAAAAAAAAACAAAAAACATTCACTTATGCGGATGGGAAATGTGCATCAGGGGACGTTGCTTGTGTGACAGTGAGTTATTACTTTCCACCTGTTGCCGAAAAAACAGTGACGTCATGACGTTGCACCATTTGGGATCTTGGAGATGGAAAGCGAAAACACGTTCTCTCTTAGAACTAATTGAGAACTAAACAAGCACCAGCACGGAAATAGAACTAAACTGATTTCAGTGGAAAAGGGGTATTCAAGTGCCCAGAATGCCACTAGAGGCAAAGGAAGTGTCCGTCAAAGAGAGGCTTGTAAGGGAGAATGACATTCCTGAGCAGAGATGATGTAAGGGGGTCAAAGTCAGGCTTTTTCTGCTAGTGTGTGTGTGTGTGTGTGGTGTGTTTGTTCTTCTGGTCAAGGTCAGGCCAGAGGGGAGAGCAACACCGCAGATCAATGGTGTGGCCGCCGACGCGAGCGTCACAAACACTCTCAACTGACACGAGCGTTTCTGTGGGGAATGGCTAAGTTGGAGCGAGGGAAGATTACCTCAACTGTGGGCATTCTCAGAGCTCTTCAAACAAGAGCAAAGCAGTAACAAAGCCTTCAAGGTGTAGACCCATGAAGCGGGGATTGCTATTTGTTCATTTTTTTGCTGTTGAATAAAACTGTTGCGTAGGGTTTGAATACATTAGTGGGAATATAAATGTGTCCCGAGAATTGCTCACAAAAACAGGCTTATCAAAACATACTTTTAAATTCAGGGTTACAGTATTTTAATGAAGTCTAAGGTTTTCAAATAGACTACCAATAGTAGAGTTTCAATGGGCAGAACTCCACACACTCAACATGAACGCATAATCTAGAAAAGTATTATACAGTATCTCATCACAAGATCAAAACAGACTCAAATAAAAAGTGGTCATTTACTCACCAGATGCGACGACTGTGCTGGCCCACAGAGTGTTTTCAATGCTCAGACTCTCGTGGATCTGAGGTTCAGCGTCTTCCTGCAGGAAAAATAAGAAGGAAATAAATGTGTTATAATTATGTGTATTTTTGTTTAAGCTTGAAAGAATACTGCAAGGCCGTATTTTACAAATTGTAGCAGGTAAGCTGTGAGACTGTATGGGCACTGTATGCCGTTTCACCTCCTAACAAACAATGATTTATAGGAAGTGTAGTTCAAAAACGTGTTTGTGTAGGTTTTAACTGTAACAAACTGTAAGTCCCTTAATAAAACCCTTTTGAAACGATTTCTGCAATCAGCCAACTTCTAGTTAGTATTCAATGTTGCCCTGCGGCAGAAAAGAAAAACAAAACCAAGACAATAGAGCCATGAATTTAGCTTTTAGACAGATGAATTGTTTTAATAAAAAAAATGTTTTGTTTGAATTTAACTCTTTCATTTATTGGTTTACATTTTCTTCACAACTAGCTAGATGTATGTGTTTAGGTGGATGACCAACATAGTTAAATGTGTATATATATATTTATATTTAAGCTGAAATTTGCGCAATAAAAATATTTTAGTAAATGATAAGTCTTTTTTTTGCCAAATCACTTAATGAAGGCAAACAAAACTATCCTGAAAGAAAAAACATGTCAGCTATACCGATTTGAGCAAAACAAGCTCAGTAAGAGTGCATACATCGTGAGCAGAAGGACCGGCTCTGCTGTGCCATTAATTTCCACAAGCACCTGACACAGTAGTGCAGACCGAGGCAATACAGTGGTCCCTTTATCAATACTTTCACGAGATTTGGCATAGCGATAGAGGCTGCTTTTTAAAACAGTATAGAGAGTGCACGTAGATGAGATTTCAGTGATAAATAAGCCCCTGGAGAGCCTCTTGTTTCCCCTCCCCCTCCCCGCTTTTACCCTTCTCTCTTAAATAAAGACGGTTGAGTCAGGAGTGCAGAGTCAAGGCTCCAGTTTCGGCTCAAATTGCATGCCTGATATGATAATTATGATACCTAAGCACCCACATCCTGTCAATCTCACTCGAACATGGGAAGAGGCGCATGAAAAATAAATGGCAGGTTGCAGAGTGCTTGACCGCCCTGACATTGGTGTTCATAACTGCACAGGGTCTCAATAAAAGACAGCAGAAAAAAAGCCACCATATCCGCCTCGAGGAAAAAAAAAAGGAAAACCCCTCATAAATAGGTAAGTTCATTTAGTGCGAATCTGTGGGAACCCATTTTATTCCCATCCTGCCAGGACTAAAAGCACACGCTATGCAAAGGAAGGCCGCGGAGGATGAATGAGCGGAGGAAGTGCTCCCTCACTAAGCCTGGTGTGTGGCCAAGAGTGAAGACGGGCCACAAAGCCTGCCTTTGTACCGGAGCTCTCCTCTCTGTGGGGGCTGCGCTAATCTGCTATTAATAAAAAAAAAAAAAAAAGCAGAAGAAGAAGAAAAAAAGAAAATCACTGAGCAACAAGCAGAATGGATGGAGCGGCGAGAAGCTGCCTGTGATGTAAGAGGTACGCCTGCTGGAGATAACAACGGGCCCAGATGGACACACAAGCTCTCATTGTTGCCGCTTGTCAACACACTGCAGTGATACACATCTTCCATGTCAATCCACTTTCTATAGGAAAAACTCTGCATGTGTTTAACAGGTTATAAAAATGTCAACGAGGTACTGTACCCTTGTGAAGTTCCCCTCGAAGCTGTGGATGTCCAGCTGAGGCTTCTGGGCGTAGACATAGGCGCTGATGGAGAAGAGATCCTGAGACAAGGAGGGGGACGGAAAGGATTTAGTAATCATTTATCAAAATCAAACTCAAGCACAGTCGTATATTCTTAATTAAAGAGCCCTACTATACGTTTGTGGTTGTTCCTTCCCTGTAGTTTGTTCTATAGGTTTGTGTGCATGTAAATGGTCTGCAAAGACTAAAATCCCTGTGTTCCCTTCAGAGGGAGTTTCTCTCCCACACATTTCCCCCCTATCCCCCCCCCGAAACGCCTGCATTGGCACTCATTTGTTTACTACTGCATCATAATGACATCACTACGTAACACTTGTGCTTGTATTGGCTAGCGCTCCGACACAGTGTACGTGCTAAGGGGCGGGACATCTTTAAGCGGTTGACCAATCACAACAGAGCAGGCCAGCTAGGCAGTATGAGAAAAATAAAGACCTTTTTGAACATTAGAGCATTTAAAGATATAATAAATAAATATGAATATACACAAAGGTTTTAAAAAGTAATACGCTTTAATGTTTGCTGTCTGTACATTAATTAATAATAATTATAATTAAATAAGTTCAGTGTCTGTTCAAATCCTATGAAGATAGAAACCCACTCGAGCATTGAAAATCCAATCCTAGTCTTGGAAATATAGATATATATTGTTTTGTTATTTGAATCATTATTGTGGGTTTTAATATTTGGATTCAACCAAACGTAATGATATAAGCATGTTGAAGCAGTTAAAAGAATGGAAAAATAACCTTAAGAAAGAAAATCATAAACACTTAATCATAAGTGTTTGATAAACTGTTCCTTTAAATCATCCTAAAAAATGTGACTGCAGCCTTTGGCCTGTGTAGCACCTAACACCGCCTCTTTTTTAGCCTCAAGTGGAACAAAATTGATTGTCAATATTAAATAATTCAGGCAGGCAGCCTCTGCAGCGGTGTGCTCAGATAGTGTTCTCCTGCTGAACACGGCAGAGCGGTTAGAGAGGAGCAGGGAAGATTATTTTACTGAGGCCCCAACGGAGAGTAGTGTTGCTCCAGCACTTCACAGAGAAAAGATCAGAGACTCAGAGATCAATGTGGCTGCTGAACAAACGGGACTTATTTAGTCATTTAGAGCTGACACAGGGGTATAATAACACTTAAGGCCAGTGGTGGAATGTAACTAAGTACATTTACTCAAGTACTATATTAAAGTTGAACTCTGAGGTATTTAAACTTTACTTAAGTATTATAATTTTCTGTTACATCTACAGTATGAGCGATTGTACTATTTACTCCATAACTTAAATTTGACACTTGTTGTTATTTTATTACACAAGTAATGAGAAGTGATTATGTGTTACATATACTTTTCCCCACCACTTCTTAATTCTTAATATTGGCAGTACAAGATGTTCGTGGCTTTGAAACTTAGCCCAACATTTTTTATACATATATCATTGTTTTTACCTTAAATTGACAACCTTGCTTTTAGGTACTCTTCAAAGTAATATTGACATATCCAATAGTATTTAGGAAAAAAATCTTTCAGCAATAATCTGAGACGACAGTTCTCTGTGTGCTAACTTCTTAACATAAATAAATTAAGAATAACTTTCTGTGAGAATAGCACCATATTGATCTGTTTTACTACACAAAGAGTTAGTATTATAGGCTAAAACTAATTGTTACAATAACCAATGTAGGAAGAAGGTTGTATACAGGCTTAAGTGAGGACAACGCTTGCTATCTTCTCGTCTCTTGAAACCTAATATGGACGCCACGGCTCAATCATCGAATGACTTGCTGCAACTTTAATTCTCTGATCACACTAAGTGGCAACAATCGTCTGAGCTGAAATCTTAAGTGTTGAGTATCTGCAGTTAAAGGAAGCGGCCGTTAGGTTCACAATGTTCCCGCTGTCCGTCAGCAGTGATTAGGTTTCCATCACAACTTCATCAGATGAGCAATGCTTTTAGTGATAACACAACACTCATTCACTCGTGCTCAATCCGTTTGTCTGTTACCAGAGATTCACTACATCGTAATGTATCCTCACCCCCACTGCTGGGAGCCGCTGCGTGCAGCACACGGCGACCTTCAGCTTCCAGTCCGTTTCTCCATCCAGCTGATCCGTTCTGATGAAACAGGAACCTGGAAAAAGCAGGACAGAAATTCTATAAATACTGTAAGTGTCAGTGGTGGAATGTAACTAAGTACAATTACTAAAGTACCCTACTCAAGTACTATTTTGACATACTTGTAGTTTACTTGAGTATTTCCATTTGATGCTCCTTTGAACTTCTGCACTTCCTTTCAGAGGCATTTTTAACGTAACTACATTTACTTAACAATCATAGTTACTTTCTAAGGTGGCCGACAGGTGCAAACTCGTTACAACGGCCCAAAACACTTCTATGAAGAGAAACTCACTGTAGCTTAAAAAAAGATTCAAATATAAAAACACAAATGCACCAAAACATGTGCAAAGGAAGGAACATCTTCACCATCTTGACGAAACATGTGTAGCATTACTAAAAGAGCTGCATTAACAAAACGCTGCAAGAAGCTCAAACAGCCAGGACCGGAGCATTTGTTGACGTTTGGGGATTTTAAAGTTTGGAAACTGTCACTGGAAACTTACCTAAAATGTAAATTTCATTGGGTTATTATAACAATCTGATCTCATGATTCTTCTAATATTATTGGGGACCTGCTGTAAGCAGGCTAGCTCATGTAGCTAACCTAGTCATTTCAAATATACTGACGGAATAATTGCAATTATGCAACAGGCTACAGCGAGAGTGGCAGATGGCCAACTTTATAATCCCTGAACGTCAACAGGTGCTTCGGTCCCAGATGTGTGCGATACTTTTTAGTGTCCCTGTTTTCTATCTGTTTTGAGCTTAATAATACTTATGTACTTCTACTTAAGTAACATTTGTATTCACGACTTTAATCCCGAGTATGAAGCAGTCCCAGTATTTTTAGAACTTTTTTATTTTTTACTTTTACTCAAGTAAAGGATCTCAGCGTATTTTCTATCTCTGTGCAGAGTAAGGGTAAATGCTACAACAAAGCTTAACGGCCCGTCCACACACAGGCATGTAAAGAATCTTGAAAAATCTTGATGCTGGGCGTGTCTGAAGCTTGGCGATTTTTTACGAGCAACGCGACCAACAACCAATCACATGAATCTTCCGCCCCCGACATACAAAGCAATAGCAATGTTAAAACGAAGTAAACTGGATATAAAATCCCCAAACAGGCGAAAACCTACCAGTTTCACCCACTGTCTCTGCCACCTCCCTCCATGCCTGGTTCCTACGGTTTGTATCCCTGTAAAAATGGTTGTAAAGAACCGGGTGATTTGCTACCGTAATTTCTCGTTTGGAATATGAGGAATTGAACTGCGGTCTGGCTCTCCCAGCTTGCACGCGGTTTGATTGGCTAGCGCTTGTACTGGCGGGATTTGCATAAACGGGATTTGATTGGCTGATGCCAGCTTCGAAAGCATCGGGAGCATAAAAAGTTGAACATTGCTCAACTTTTGATGCTCACGACGCTTGCAAAGCCATGCTCCGCTCCCCACAATGCAGTTTGGCGAAGATTAAAAATCGTCTACGTCACCCCATTCAAGTGAATGGGCGAAGCTTTGAAAGATTTTTTTCATGCCTGTGTGTGGACGGGCCGTAATTGTAGCTAAAGAAGTGCAAAGTCATTAGGCCTGTGAACTGATTTGGTAATGTTAGTGAGTAATCGATCTAAAGTTTGATAATATTAGACTCTATAAGCTAATGGTCGTGCCAGTTAGGCAGAATCAGAAAATCCCTCAAGGGTGTTACATTTCTAACTAGAGAATGCAATTCCTGAAGAAACTGCTAGTGGGAATGCTTTATGCTGAAAAGTTGACGCTGAACTGCTATGCTGAAATGTAATGTGTAAGAAGAAAGTGAAGAATTTAGATTGAAATTATACATGAACACAGGGGGCTTGAATGTGTGATGAGAGAAGAAAAGAAAGTAAAAAGGCTTGGAAAAGCAGCAGAATATTTGAACTGCCAACTTCTGAACTAACTTGATGGCAAATGATATGTCGCCATGGCAACGGCCTTTGACGACACCCCATAATACGCTTAGATGCGTTGACGGCTGCATCGTTACCAAAACTGTGAAGTTTTGGGCTGTTTGGAGTATTTTCACTGAAGTTTTTTGAAAACTGTGTTTCAAGGCGAGCATTGTGTTGCCATGGAAACAGCATTTGAAGAAATCTCAAAACTGTCCCGTAGATGTCTTCACGGCTGGACTGTTAGTACACATGTGAAGTTTGAGTACTTTTTGAACATTTTCATAGGAGTTATAGCGACATCATGTTTTATGGCGAGGGATGCGTTTCCATGGAAACGGCATATGGTGAGATCTCAGATTTGGCGTAGAGCTGTTGAAGCATGGACCGGTGATATACAAGTGAAGATTGGGGGACGATTGGACCGTGTCGATTGGACTTACAGCGATATCGTTTTTCATGGCGAGTGGTCTGTCACCATGGCAATGGCATTTGAAGAAATCTGAAAACGGTCCCGTAGATGTCTTCACGGCTGGACTGTTAGCACACATGTGAAGTTATAGCACTTTTTGACAATTTTCATCGGAGTTAAAGGGACATCGTATTTCATGGCGAGTGGGCTGTCGCCATGGCAACGGCATTTGATGACACCCCATACTACGCTTAGATCCGTTGAAGATCGTTACCAAACCTGTGAAGTTCTGGGCTGTTTGAAGTATTTTCACTGAAGTTATGAGAAAACCGTGTTTCAAGGCGAGCATTGTGTTGCCATGGCAAAGGCATTTGAAGAAATCTCAAAACTGTCCCGTAGATGTCTTCACGGCTGGACTGTTTGCACACTGCTATTTGAAGTCTGCTGCTCTGAGCATGTCAGTTGGAGTGATGACATCATCGTGTTCCATTGCACAGGTGTTTATAGTTGAGCTAACGAGGTGCCTAGACTTCAAAGGCTTCATTGTTCTGAATGAGAGATGAACCTCTTACATGTGAACGTTTTGTGGAAGAACCGTAACAGATATCTGTGAAATTTCAAAACGTGAAGCATGTCAAGGAAGTTGAGTATCTGAAGTGTAATTTTTGTGTAGTTTCGGGTTAATAATGTGGCCTTTTTGGAAGTTTAACTAAAGGTGTGCGGCTGCTACCGTGAGGAAATATCTGCCTGAAATTACAATGGGGTTTAATGGAGGAATGTTGAACATTTTTGTCACTTCATGCCCTCAAAAAGCATTTTGTTTAATTATTTTTGCTTAATTATTTGTCATTTTTCAAGCTACGAGATGTTTTCCTACGTTTGTCATGATAAATTATGTCTCAGGAATGTAGGGTTTGGGAATTATGGCAATTAAAAAAAAAAATATGAATGCGAATTTCAAGCTGTCCTCCCCTCTAGCTGTGACATCACGCACTATAGTTAATGTTAAAATGTGAAGAAAACCTCTAAAACAAGGTCTGAACAATGTTTAATATCTCTAAAAGTAAGAATCAGATTTAAAAGTTGTTTTACACGAATAATGTCAGAAAGATGTGTAACATTTTAAAGTTGGAATGAGGTTTCTGAGTGAAAGTATGAATGAACAGTTAGCAGTTGAAGTCGCATGAAGATTTGTTGAAGTTGAAGATTTTCTCCATTGACTTCAATGTTAAAAATTTGATGTATTATGGGATGTATCTCTGGAATTATGAAAGTTATGAATGAGAAAAGTAATAGCAATCGATTCCCGACCGAGCTGAACGTCTTGATGTTTGAACGGAGTTTCTGCGATGTTCAATGCGGGAGGAGAAGAGGGCCAAAATAACCCGGCGGAATAATAATAAAAATGTTGTCCGTAGAAGAACAGTTAGTTGGAATGCTGTTAACAACATTCCCACTGAATGACTGCAAAATAAATGTGTTTTTTTATGGCTGTTTCACAATTTCACACAGATAATTTTGTATGATTTAAAACATATTAAATTCAGCATATCTTGTGGCTATTTTGTATCCATTTTCTAAGAGATTGTGCTGCTGAAGAGGTTTATTACAGCAGACAATACTTATTGTCATGTGCCCAGTAGCAGGTTAGTTTAACGACATATCTGAACATTTTCTCATAATAAAGTTAAAAAAACAAATCTAGTCAAATCATTAGACATCTTTGTCAGAAATCGTATATAAAAACATTTAAAACACAAGCTTAAAGTCTTTACATTTTGAATTGATATAATATAGTTGTAGTAATATTTGTGCCGGTAATTATATGTTGATCTGATTCTTATCATTGTTAGTGTGATATAGACTACTATATTGTGTGTGTACCTCCTCAAGGTCTCAGATGGAAATGAACTAATAACTAAATCAGCAGAAATCATCTCTTCTCTTTTCGGAGATGGTTGTATTGTTATGCATGGTCCTTGGGAAGTAAAAACATGGTATTATTTGTAATAAAATAGCATATATCAATCACAAACGTCATGGTACATCGCAGCCTGTAGCAGATCCAGAGCAAGTGTGGCTGCTACGGACACCGCAGGGTCCGATAAACGTTGAGCAGTCGTGACCTGTATTGATCTGAGGTAATATTACATATGAAACTGATGGATGAGAGCAACTATTTGACAGAGGGGGTAAAGGGCAGCTATAAACCATCCCTGGGGGGATCACTATGATGGAGGACATTAAGGAGTAGGATTCATGCTTTGCTTCTGCTGAACCGGCACTAAAGCATCACTCACGTACATACGTGTGTGTGTGTGTGTGTGTGTGTGTGTGTGTGTGTGCGTGCGTGCGTGCGTGCGTACAAGCATACGAAAATATAAAGATGTGTTTATGTAAGAGTGTACGGGCATACTGTAAAGACATCAACAACTCCCTGCCAAGCATATTGGCACATCAAAGATTGATGGAAATGATGTCCTAAGAACATTTCCTGCCGATGCCCCTCAGGAAGGAGCGAGAATCTGACGCAGCTTATTGATTCATTGGAATTCGCATCATCACTCACTGGAAGAATGTGACATAAATCATATGAATCACGAGCTGGGGACTGGTGGTGTGTGAAGTCACATTCCCACCCAAATGATCTTGACACACTTTCGTCAAAGTGCTACGTTTATTCTGTCTGTTAATTGTATATTCGTATTTATGTTTCATTTACTGCGATGATTTATGAATGTAATTTGATTTAAAGGCCGTCATTCATTTGGGAGCAGTGCTTGTTTCAGCCCTTTACACTCACCGTTTTTCTCCGATGTTCTCAGGAATATCATGTCTGCAGGAATCCTTTGGTTCTGCAAAAAGGAAGATAAAAAGCCTTTTAATCGTGGAGTGTTACTGAGCACTATGGCAGAATCTTCCTGAATAATTAAGCAATGTCAATACCTTGACCGGAGGGTGAAGGAGAAAGCGTTTTTTTAAAGTCAGTCTAATGGACATTGTACTTAATAGAAGCAGCTGGATTTCATGTTGGCTGAAACTGAAGATCACATGCTTAACAGGTGGGTGGGAGTTTTTAATAGTACCAAAAGCACATTGTAAGTTTCAATTCACAATGAAGCACAACTCAACTGAAATCAACACTGTGCTTTAAACTCTGTTAAGTTATTCGATCTATTTTAAAGAGGCCCTACTCTTCTTTTGGGGGATTTCCCTTTCCTTTAGTGTGTTATATAGCTTTTCCTGCATCGTCTGCAAAGGCTAAACCCAGAGCCCAGTCTGCTCTTATTGGTTAGCTGGCCGGCTTTGTAACCACAAAGACATGTCCCATCTCTTAGCTAATGACGTACAATGTGTTGTAGTGCAAACCAATAGAAGCGTGAGAGTTACATAGTGATGTCACTGTGTAACACATGTAAACAAAGGAATCAAATGAAGGAGTTTCAGGCTTTGGAAAGTGTGTGGGAGAGGAACTCCCTCTGGGGGGAACACAGGGATGTTATCCTTTGCACATGAAACCTACACTGAACAAAAATATAAATGCAACACTTTTGTTTTTGCTCCCATTTTTCATGAGATGAACTCAAAGATCTAAAACATTTTCTACATACACAAAATAACCATTTCTCTCAAATATTGTTCACAAATCTGAAAAAATCTGTGATAGTGAGCACTTCTCCTTTGCCGAGATAATCCATCCCACCTCACAGGTGTGGCATATCCAGATGCTGATCAGGCTTGGAATTTCGTCATTTTAGGGGCAAGGCCATTTGGCCTTTGGTGTCACACATTTTTTCAGGGCGCAAAGGCCACATGCCAGGGCATAAAGGCCATTGAGGGAAACATTTGGATTTGGAGCTTACAAATAAATAACTTAACTTTTTGATAAGAAAAACACACGAATGAGATGGAAAACAAATCACTGTTTTAATATCAATAATGTCAAACATTATTTTATCATATAGGCCTATGCCTCCTTAGTATTACAGTATATAAAATACTTTACTTTGAATAATTAGTGTTTGGTATGTTTTCCATCTACTACTTCTCCCATTCACAAATCAAATAAAAAAATCTAAAATTATATTCATATGTAACAAATATATTCAATTTCAGAGCAGAAGAAACAGCCTTCAGTGTGTGTGTGTACGAGAGTCTCTTTAATCAACTCCTCATAGCTCTGTTCGGAAACTGGACAAAAGTTAAACATGTACAAACCACAGACTGTCTGTGTCATGGCGAATACAATCGCTGCTTTAATTCTGTCTTTAGGACGTTGTTGTGAGTGTGGACGGAGCAGTTACAGGTTAGTTTAGCCTGATTGATCCATTCAGAAAACACGCATTTTAAAAGGTTTTTCGCCTGCCGTCTTGTCTGCACACTTGGCAAAGCATGAATTCATGTTTTCTACTAACCGGTATCAGTATGTAGTTACTTCAGCATAATTTTGAAATGTGTATTACAATTAAATCACTGTAAAATGGGTTAATTTTGTCGTAGTTGGTTTCCACCACAGTATTTACATTGAAATAAGCCCCGCCCCCTCTCCAACGCGTCCTGTTTGAATGACAGGAGTAAACACAGCTTACAGCCGCGGTGAAACTCCAGCGGTTAGAGCGATGAGAATATTCGCATCTCGTCCGTTGTGAACGCAGCATAATGCAGTTCAGAAACCACTGTTCTGACGCTTTTAAAGCAACTTCGAGATTTTAACAGTGTGAGGGGCACACAGGCCATGGTGGCCGTAGGACGTACAATTATTTGTGGGGCATAACGGCCAGACCGAGGGGCTACGACGGCCATGGCCTACCCTGATGCTGATTAGACAGCATGATTATTGCACAGGTGTGCCTTAGGCTGGCCACAATAAAAGGCCACTCTGAAACGTGCAGTTTTGCTTTATTGGGGGGGTCTGGGGGGGGTCCGAAAACCCTAGGGTTAAACCCTAACCCTAACATGTCACCCATTGACCATGTTTGGGATGCTCTGGATCGGCGTATACGACAGCGTGTTCCAGTTCCTGCCAATATCCAGCAACTTCGCACAGCCATTGAAGAGGAGTGGACCAACATTCCACAGGCCACAATCGACAACCTGATCAACTCTATGTGAAGGAGATGGGTGACATGTTAGGGTTAGGGTTAGGGTTTAACCCTAGGGTTTTCGGACCCCCCCAGACCCCCCCTATAAAGCAAAACTGCACATTTCAGAGTGGCCTTTTATTGTGGCCAGCCTAAGGCACACCTGTGCAATAATCATGCTGTCTAATCAGCATCTTGATATGCCACACCTGTGAGGTGGGATGGATTATCTCAGCAAAGGAGAAGTGCTCACTATCACAGATTTTTTCAGATTTGTGAACAATATTTGAGAGAAATGGTTATTTTCTGTATATAGAAAATGTTTTAGATCTTTGAGTTCATCTCATGGAAAATGGGAGCAAAAACAAAAGTGCTGCATTTATATTTTTGTTCAGTGTACATAACACACTACAGCAAAAAGAAAACCCCAAAAGCATAGTAGGCCCCTTTAAAATCAGTGCATGCAGAGATATCTAGAGGAAACAGTAGAGATTTACCTTTTCAACGATGATCATGTCCCCAACTTGTATGTCTGAGCTCTTAACTGGAATTTTACCTAAGAAGAAAGACAAATTAAATGAAGAAAAAACACTCAAATGATACCTTTCTTTTTGAAGACATACTCTGAGTATTTGAATAACTACGAAATAAACTGAAGGTATTGATTTCAGGCTCTTAAAACCACAACCCACTTTTCCGTCTCACTTTCTAACAGGTTGGTTACCTCCTGCAGGATAATGTAATACCCCTCTGTTTGCATCTCTGGTCAGAGGCATAGACAAAAACAATGGCACATAGGGTCACTCTCAATTATATTGCCTGCAAAGCCTTCTTCTTCTAGCTGCGTGCATGCACACGAGCACATGGAGAGTGTGAGAGCTGCAGCCTCAGGTCACAGATAGCACACAGGGGTATTTCACCACACGTTCAACAAAGGGACAGATCTTAGATCATACGGTCTTGAGAAAGTGAGAGAAGGAAAAATCAATGCAATTACAGCGAGAGGAATGACTTCTGTTACAAGTGTAGATCCCGTGGAGTGCCGTCTCTTTAATTGCACGGGGAGAGAATATCCGTTATCATAATGTCAGCAAACAGTTGCAGTCATGAGGAGGAGAGTGGATGGATGTCTCTCACTAACCTCGCACTGTGAGCTTGCTATACAGTTGAGAGTTCATCTCTTTGTCCCGTCGGTAGCGCCGCATTTCGTCCACAGCCTCGCGCACCATCGTCACGGTTAACACAAAACCCTGAGCCACAGAAGGTAGGGCAAAACAGATTCAAGTCAGCAAGATCGTTCAGAAAGCTGAAACTGAAAAAAATGTAGTTTAAAACTGTCTCAATGGGATAAAAAGATGACTATAAAGTCATAAGTAGGTGATTCATCTGAATTTACATTTGTTAATAACAATTATTCTAACTATACATATAAATGCAGATACATTTCTGTGTCCAAGTGTCAAAAACTGAAATGATTGTCTACCATCAAATCAATTGACAATTCACAAATTCTTGAATAAATTAATCATTTTAATATTCAATTATTTACACTAAGGCCTTCTTGAAACTCAACCGATAATGCATAGAGCTCTTTTCATACACTAACGATAACAGTGAAAAATGAAAAGTGTTTCACAACAAATAATATTTAAAAAATACCAACACACAGAGAAACACATGACTTTTTGTTTAATAAAAACACTTAATAACTAAATTAAATTCAAAGGCAAACTAAAAAGGCAGGTGTTGGGTAGGCCGTAAAAGAAAAACACTCTCCAACTAGCGTCCATTGCATTTCTATGAGAGACCAACCCATTTTTCATACAAATCAATTACAGAGATCAATCTGAGGTGCATTCACCAGCGGTGCCCAGTACGTATAGAGGTATCCAATTTTCAGGGATGGCACAAACTGGGAGCAGGCTACCACCAGGAAGTAGAGATTGAGGAAGAACTTGAACTGCTGGTAGAGAACCTGAGAGCAGAGGAGAGGATTCAGAGAGGTGAGGGAACCTGTCAGCAAGGCGGGTCAGAGACCATGACAGCTGCCAGCGAAGACAAAGAGGATGCCGCCGCAACCGATGGGTTACTGTACCAGATCCAAGAGGGAACAGGATACATGTTAATGCTGTTAACTTTACATTAACCTGATGGAAACTGGGACACTGAGAACTTCTGTTACACATGGCATTCAGGGTGAACATTTCCCCTGGCATGGTACCTTTGAGAAAGCAGTAGTGTGCAGTACTTAGGTAAAATATAAGTACCTGATAATTGGACCCGAGTATTTTCATTTGATCCTACTTTGACTTAATTTTAAGCCAATATTCTACTTTTTACACAATTTATCTGAAAGCTTGAATCACTAGTTACTTTATGAATTCAGATTGAAAGCTAATATACAAAACATGAATGAATTATGAAATAATCATTGACTTATAGGTTAAAATTAACAGCAGCAGAATAACAAATAGTAAAAGTTAGCTCCACATTTAACAGCTGTTCTAAACCAAGCTGGGGAAGTTCATCAGCGTTGAATAAAATGTTAGTAGTGGCCAAACGTTGGTACTACAACTACAGTGTCAGACACATTGACAAGAGACATCTGTAAATCAGCATAAAATATTTTTTAAGTCAATTATCCACCAAGTACACACACGTGAATAGCCTGTATTAAAATCATTTGTTCTTAAAGTTGTAAAATGCGCTAAAAGCAGAATTAAGTTTTTTTTCCCTCCATTCATTTTACTGAGCTGAGACACTATGGGCCCAAGACCCCGGTTGATCCAGAATTTATTTGAATCAACAGTCGCTCCATGTTTGGTTTCATGATCCACTGAGCAACTTTCATAGGAATGACCAATGAAGGACAAATACAGGACTTCTGATTCTTATTCTGATACATTCATAATCATAAACCATTGATTTTATTCATATCGATCTGAAATGAGCTTTTACACTACACAAGCACTTTTACTTTCGGAATGTAGGTGTGTTTGATACCAATACTCTTTGTATTTCTACCCAAGTAAGATGGAGGCTTGACTTTTACTTGTAACAGAGTATTTTCACATTTAGTTATTGCTACTTCACTTAAGTATAAGATCTGAGTACTCGTTCCTCCTCTGGTATGATGTCTGTTGGTGCCTATGCTTTGCTGAACAAACACAGCACAAGACAAACAGGACTGATCACCACAATAATGGATAAAGAAGGAACTTTCTTAAATCACGCGGAGCAAAGTGCCACCTGTGACTTACTGAGGGCTCTTTGCTAATGGGCCATCCATCAACAGGGATCTTGGTATCCCATTCATCTAAGGTCACATTTTGAATAATGTTTGCAATAATGAGAGTCCTGCATCTCGTCACAGATTATCAGAGACAAAGGGATCAATGCACGGCTCTCGACGGTTAATGAACCACCTGACCTTTAGGGAAAAATGCACACTGCTAAACTCAATTTGTGTGTATTTAATAATTCATCGCAGAGGGAGAAAAACAGAGCCGTTGTGTTCGCCATCGACGAGAATATCTGCGTCTCTAACAGACAGTTGACATTTTATTGCCTGGGCCAAAGGCGCTCCTCTTAATCATGGAACCGTTTGGTTTTTAATAAGTAAGTCTGATGGATCTCTTATGTCCCCTACAGTGTAAACCCTCGCCTTAATGATAGAACAGTTAACAATTAGACCCAGTGCAGGCTACTGTGCTTTACATAATACACATATTTCATCTGGATGAAGTAGGGATTATAAAACAGTGGGAACATTGACTCTAAACAGCCGTAACATCTACGTTTGTTCCGAAGATCAGAGCATGAAATGTGAATTCTGCTACATGACCAAATGGAGTGATGTGACCCACAGGATATGCCTTAGTTGTTTCTCTGGAATCAAACGTACCCCAGGCACGAAGGTGAAGATGTTGTATTTCTGGTTTTTTATGCCGTTTTTGGGGTACTTCTCTTCACATTTCTCCGGGCAGCCGAGCCAAACAGTCCTGGCCTTCAGCTCCTTTCTCCTCCGACATACACGGGCCAGGCAGTCGCAACAGCTGAGAGAAACAAAGAGACATATGTCATCCAGAGTAAACATCACACCAGATACACGCTGCTAAATGGGCTGCAACTAACAGTCAACAGCAATAGCAACACTAACATTAGCAATTCATCTCCTGATTATTTTCAGGTCTATAAACAGCCCAGGAATTTTTATGAATGTCTGTGGTGACATATTTCGTATGATCAACTGGAAGAGATGTCATAAACAAACACATAACATAAAGTAAAGCAGCAGATTCTGACAATTCTGAATTTCATACCAATCAATGTATTGCTTAATTTACTGATTCAACTAAATTATAGACGCTTAGTTTGTGGCCGATTTATATACAGCTCTGGAAAGAATTAAGTGACCACTCCAAATTGCTCCTAAATCTCTACATGTATGGCAGCCCTTTCATTCCAGAGTATGTTCAATTCCAACACAGAGAAATGTTGGAAGTAGTTTATAGAATTAAATTAAATTAAAATGCATTTTTCTCAAACACATACCTAGAAATAGTCAAACCAGAGGAACTGATCATGCTGCAGTGGTCTCTTCATTTTTCATAGCTGTACATTTTTTTCGATAAGAATAAAAAGAATATATAGAAAAGGTAAGTTGATACCTTCATTTTTAACCACTTTCACAGACAAATGACAAGACTTATTTTCTTCTTTTTTTTTTTTTATAAAAGAGAAGTTCACTTCAAACTTTTCCAAAAAAGGAGGATTTGAAGATGTTGCATGAATCAGATCTTTAAGACTTCTTTTGACACAATTTCATAAACAAACCCTTTGCCAACATCAATTAAAGGTGGGGTAGGTCATTTTGGAGAAAACAGCTCGAGTGCGCTAGAATTTGAAAATACACAACCGGAAGAAATCTGCCACTTCCTTACAGAGCCCCTCCTCCAACACACACGAACGCGCACATGACCAATGAGGGCACGAGATAAGTTTGTGCACAGATGGAAGGCTGACAGGCAGGTAGGCCATCCAGTTATTTTAGCCGGACCGGCTCAGATGATTGGTCGTGCTTTTTACAGTACTACGGCTTCCACAGATGACATTTTTTTTTTTTTTTATTATCAAAGCATTTAATTAGTCATTGCTATTGGGATGTTAAGAGAATTCCATGGAATATAACAAGTGTTTCTGAAATAAATGACATACCCCACCTTTAAATGATCTGAAATGTTAAGATATTCCTAGGAGGAATTGGGAGTCAGGCACTTTTAGAGTTGAAAATCAGAGGAATCTTAAGAACCAAACATAATGTTTGTGTGCAGACAAGTGTTTATCAGTGTTTATGTGAACGGGATAAACACTTGTTTTGAGTTAGTTTTACCTCATGTTGACTCTTACTAACATTCAATAACCAGCCACATGTACAGTTAGTATTGTGATATTATCAAAGTTCTGAGAGGGGATTAGATTGATGGATTGTGACATTTACTTTTTTTAAAGTATTTGACTTTCTATCAACCTGCTAATGACTACATTGGAGCTTATCTAGCATATCTGATATCAAACGCAAACAGAGGTGTAGTGCAGGGGTAAATTACAATGAGAGCGCTGGCACCTGGGGGGGAAAGATGAGAGGGTGTGTGTGTATACCGTCATGCTGATCGACTTGGCTTTTCCACTTTTTAAGCAAGTTGGCAAAACATGAAACTAAATAAATCAACTTTGGTGAAAAGTCCTGTTTGTATTGGCGTCGCTGCTCTCTGTCTCTGTGCACCCCCGGTCCGGTTTCATAAGAGCCATTATTTGAGCAAATGAATGCTATTCAAACGATATGCTATTTGAACAGTCAGGGCTTATTCGGCGTGAATTATTTGAGTTTTATAATCCCACACTAAGCACACATAAAATTACTGGAAAGCATCAAACTGGTCAGCTGTGAAAAATCCGATTTGTTCATTAGTGGTGGGGATGGGGAGGGGGGGGAGGATCAATATGCAACTGGAGATGCATTGCTATCAACACAGAGAATGTTCCATGGAAGTCCTTCATTAGTAAACGCTTCTTTATGGGCACTGAACAAACATTTGTGTATGAATGTTACACTTTATTGCACGAACAAACACTTCTAAAAAAAAGGAGCATCTTTAGAGGGCAAAACCTCTCAAATGAATCATTAGCTGGATCAACCGCAGTGCTGTGTCTGACCTGAAAATCTTTTTTGGACTGATGGTGCGCATCGAGGAACTCGACCAAAAAACATGCCCTTATCCTCTCTTTGCACTTCATGCACAGCTACCGGTGCGTTCGAAATCCAAACTGATCGTCACCAGCGTACTCGCTAACATTATACACTACATTTACAGAGTGACAAAACAGAACCACCACTTTCAGAGCGAGGAAAAGGTCCAAATGGAAGGGCAATAACTCCTGATGTGAGAATGTATTGCAGAACAGGAATTTGTTTAGGTTTGAAAGCAATAAACATATATGTATTTCGATATATATATATATATAAAAATAAAATAAAAATTCTACTATTCAAATCTGTATATACGTCAACAGTTTCAGCTTACTCTATTTTTGTGATTTTATTATATGCCGTTACTTATATATATATATATATATATCTTTATGCTTATTATCCTTTTTTTGTACTGTTCTGTCCTGTGCGATCTTATTCCTGTTGCTGCTTTAACATGTCATTTTCCTGTCAGTTTTATTGGAAAGCACCTGACCATACGACCTGGACAATGATTAACCTCATTTTAGAATAAAATGTGAATACCCTGTGGGCATTTGTTCAGAGACATGTGGTAAAAATGCTGCAATATATAAATCTGCAGTTAGTGTAAAAATAGTAAGAATAATATTAAAGTTTCCACACAGGAAAAAGATAGTAGGAGGTAAATACATGTTGCAGAGGCAAAAGTATACACTTTCTGGATTACATTAGTTTTGATATTTGTTCAAAAACGTTTCTCCAATGCAGGAGTTAGAGTAAACTTGAGCAAGGGAAGAACGTTGAGCTACATGAGATCCGTGCATCATCATGTTCAAATAAAACCATTTAAAGAATAATAATGCAAAAGGTGAAGAAATACCTGCCACAGAGGACCTTCCACCCCCCCAGCAAGAACCAGCCAAGGCCCCTCTGTCTGTGGCTGACTCGGGCCCGGGGCAGGGTCTGGTAGTCGCTCTCGTCATTCTCAAAGCCTTCCTCCGACATCATCAGAGGCATCTCGTCCAGGTTAGAGGGCTCATCTTCCAGGGAGTATCTGCCAGGACAGGGGACAGTCAATTAGTTAGAACAAGAACTTGCCATGGAACTTCAATGGATTGTGCTGACAAGGACATACTATTATAAATTAAGAATGATAATATTTTGTGTTAAGGTGTAATTGCAAACAATGTTCCAGCCTTGGACTTTAGATCTCAAAATATTAACTTTAGGGGTTTGTTTCTCTAAAAAAAAATGTTTAAAGCCTGCTATCACAACTAAATTGACACACAATGTCCGTTTCTTTTTTTAAATAGTTACATATTCTGAAGAACTTGGTGGTCTGACAAGGTGGGGTGGATGAGTTAGTGGGCATGGAGGGATGTGTGTTGGTTATTGGGCATGGAGGGGGTGGTATGGAAGGGTGGAGGGTGGGGCGGCTTGACCTGGCATCAATGTGATTGTCTTCTTGTACATTGTTTATTCTTTACAGCCCTGATACTGTTATGTAAAAAATATAAAGATTTGTATTCAATAATGATGATATTCTATTTACATTAAGTTACACTGATGATAATAAACCCAACATTTGAAACGTGTCCATATCATTACGCTTTGAATCCAACTGGTTGCTGAATTATACACAATCTACAAGCTGTTGGGCAACTAAGGACATTCTGTAGTCAGTTGACAGAGTTCCAGATGTGCAGATTCTAGCAAAAGTCTGAAGAAAAGCCAAGATTAAAAGATATTTTGCGCAGTGCATCAGTTCCTCCATCACTAAGTACTGTTGAGTGTGTCTCCTATTCACATTATAAAGACACACTGGATACACTCTGGAGAAGCACATAATGACTTATTCATGAGGTATACTGTAGAATCAAGGCAGCCTATAGCTTAACAGAAATGCAACATAGGCTTACAGTCCTGGTTTAGTCACCGTAAACCTCAGCTAGTGCGTATCAACAAACAAATACGATGTATGCATTACACTGTAACAAACAATATACAATCAAGAGAAGATGCAAAACATATTCAAACTTGTGGAAGAGTTCAAACTGCAGGAAACTCAGCATGTAAAAATGCATCTATATAATGTTTAGCATTTGGTTCATATTTAAGTAATTAACAGGGAAAGGTTTACAGGTCTCTATTGAAAAATCTGCTAAATGAGACACATTTCTCATTTCTCACATTTTTGCCTCCTCGGTCCTCCGACAGTGACCTGGAAATCGATGTCAGTGCGCCATGTTCTCTTAATGCACATCGAGGACCGAGCAGGCTCATATATTATATTACATTACTCGCTGTCTCAGGACAGCACTACTTATTTTGTGTGTGTGTGTGTGTGTGTGTGTGTGTGTGTGTGTGTGTGTGTGTGTGTGTGTGTGTGTGTGTGTGTGTGTGTGTGTGTGTGTGTGTGTGTGTGTGTGTGTGTGTGTGTGTGTGTGTGTGTGTGTGTGTGTGTGTGTGTGTGTGTGTGTGTGTGTGTGTGTGTGTGTGTGTGTGTGTGTGTGTGTGTGTGTGTGTGTGTGTGTGTGTGTGTGTGTGTGTGTGTGTGTGTGTGTGTGTGTGTGTGTGTGTGTGTGTGTGTGTGTGTGTGTGTGTCAGAGAACGACAGGCAGGACCGGTCTCAGTCGGTTTGGTTTCCCCTGTTTACTTTTAAGCAGGGGGACGTGCACAGGTACGGGCTAACGGCCCTTTTGAACTTTTTGGCTGACCTGCCCCTCTGGAGAGAACGAAAGTCTTTTTTTTCTGTTGTGGCCGAATAAACATGATAAGCCCACAATTAGTATTGTAGAGTCTCGCTGCGATAAAACATACCTTGTCAGCGCTGTCATCTGCCCCCAGTCACGTGACTTTGTTTACAATCTGACAGCTGAAAAGCAAAGGAAAGCCCTCCGAGTCCGGTCCGGCCTCATATGGCTATGGTGATCATGTGCCTGCCTGGCTTTGGTCCAATCCTCGGGTCAATCTGTCCCCGGAAATGTCCCCGTTTTTAAATATGCTTTTATTGATTTTGAGTTTTCTCATGGCAGTTAGAGTATAGGGGACAAACCAGGGGACTTTACTTCCTCTTGACACCGTCGGTTAATTACAAAAAAAACACCTAAATATACTTGTTATTGTGCTTCTGTCTTTCTGTGTCTTTTCATCTGCTCCATAAACTCCCTCACCGCTCGCTCTCTTTTCTTGATAGCCCTCTCTCACATACGGGAGAACACTTCACTGTCCCGCTTCATTGTAGGATTTCTGACATGTCTCAACTTAAGTTTGACCATCTCTGTTATTAACTTATGAAATACTAAATAAATAAGTAATTAGATGCCTTACCGTTACTGCACTCATAAAGAATGATAATAAGAATAATGTGTATTGAACTGGTTTAATCAATTAGTGAGTTTATTTAAGGCAGAGCCGTTACTACATGGTCAAACTACATTAAAACAGAATTGTCCGCATTTTTTCTTTAATAGTTACCAACATTAGATATGTTAATGAGATATGGACCGCAAAACAAAAAATGTCCTTGGTTTTTATTTTTTTATAAAAAGTTTTTTTTTCTAGTTAGGAGCAATAGCCCCTCCACATGTCTGTGCACGTCCCTGCTTTTAAGAATAGTTAATAAAACGTTTGGCCTGTAATTTAATTTCCCCTATTGTAGGGACCAGAGAGGGGTCAGGGAAATACCCTCACCTCATACCGGAGCCTGCCCGCATCTGTAGCCTGTTATTGTTATTGTTACTCCCTCCTCTGTTCCCCTCCTCGACTCCTACGCTCGCATCTCCTGTGGGCGGGACTAAGACGCGAGGCGAGTCGAGGAGTCGAGGCGAGAGGAGTTGAGGAGGTGAAAACTGGGAAATGAGAAAGGGCTATAGTCTGCTTTAAGGCGCTGACACACCAGGCCGAAATCGGCCGTTTTCGTTAGTCGGACGACGAAGCGTGCCCTGTCGCCCGAACTCAATTTGGTGTGTCCCGCACAGTCTGCCGTGACACGCCTTATTTGGCCTTTCATGGCCGAGGCATCGGGCCGGGCAGTCGGGCCAAATAAATCACTCTGATTGGCTGTTCAGCTAGCGAATCAGTGCATGAGAAGGGAAACGGAAGTGAGGGACGTAAACAAATGCTTTAAGAAGGCACAAAGAATGTCTTCCGCAAGCAACACTGCAATGGCTAATAGCTCCAGTACCGCACGAGACATGTTTTCGATGGACGAGAGTGAAAATGGAACGCACACGCTATTTGTTGTTTGTTTATCACGGAGTCGGTTCTTCTTCTCTGTCTTCCGGTTGTTGCCTCTTTTGAATGACGAATACATACTACCGCCGCCTGCTGGTAAGGAGAGTTATTGCCACTCACGCATGCGCAGTTCGTACGTGCTACTTGGCCGTCGGTTAAAGTCTTTGCGGTGTGTTCCAGTGCGACTGTTGGCCAAGAAGCAGGAGACGTGAGGCGACACAACAGTCGTGTTCCGTCGGGACGTGTTCTTTGGTGTCAGTTTGGTGTGTCAGGGCCTTTAGATGAAGTGAGGATTGCGAACCAAAGGGGGGAGATGCGGTTTACTATTAGAGGAGTTACTCTCTTGGTTAATATAAAGTCAAGGCCGTTGCACATTCTGCTGGCATGTAGCTGAGCCTAAACTATTGTTTACCTGCTGAAAAAACATCACCAATTATTTCTGCAACCACACATTTACTGAAGGCACTCCACATGTGACAGCAGGCCTCCATATTGATTGAATATAAAAAAATGTAATGGGTTTTGTGCAGAAATTAGACAAGTTGCAGGAAGTAACAATGCAAAACCCAAATCTGGTTTTGATAGGATAATAAGGAAGCTGCTTACTGTGCCTACTGCTTTTAAAGCTGAACTACTTTTTTTATAAACTAAAATAAACACTTGCAACATGACATTAGGAGACCTTCAGAACCAATGAAGGCCATTGTTGTATTGTCAAGTCTTTCTTCTCTCTACAATGCCTGTTTGCTTTCATTACAAATAACTTCTTGTTGAATTAAAACCCTACTTCAACATATAGTAATAAAACCATGGGCTACTGTACAATTATATCCCCTTCCTCTTGCCTTCCAAAAGGAGAGTGTGAGTGTCTGTGAAGGTGTTAACCGGTGTTGCTAAATATTTGCTGATAGATGCGTCCCTAAGTTCTGCACACAGGGTGTGGATATGAGTGAATCATGAGTGATTATAAAATGTAACACCCAGTGTTATTGACAGAACAACAGCTGTGTAGAGTCATACGTTGGAGACTTAAGTGTTTTATTGCTGTTTTATATCAAAACTGCAAAACATCAGTGCACTCAAGCTAAATTAAGATTTGAATTACATTCTTCATTTTATTCAACTGCATGCAAATTAGGGCTGCACGATTTGGGGAAATAATCTAATTGCGATTCTTCTGACAGATATTGCGATTGCAATTCGATTTGCGATCCAACGGAAGTTTATTGTAAAATGCGGCCATATCTCCGGCTAGGAAGGTCGCATCAACGTGCTCCCGTCTCTAGCACCCCCGCAGCCCTGGCTACGAGTGAAAGAACTAAACTTACATGAAACTTCCGTTGGGTTGTTTTAAAGTCAAGCTTCAGTTTAAGATTCACCCTGTAATAGATGTAGAACATGTGATGGAGTATTACTAACCTGACTCAGACGGTTTGTTTCACCAAACCATCTAGGAAAGCTCCATTGGAAGCCATTTGGAAAAGTATTTCAAAAATACTTGGCAGGTGATTGGATCAATCTGTCTATCACCTACTCTCATGGGCCACTTCTGATTGGTTAACAATGACTGGTACATGTGGAGCACAGCACTTCTGATTGGTGTGGATGACTGACACACAAGAAGAACAAAAAAACAAACTTAAAAACAAAAAACAAACATAATTGCATCATTTAAAATCGTGATTTTGATTTAAAATCGATTAATCGTTCAGCCCTAATGCAAATGCACAATTCTGGGAATTGTTATAATTACGCACTTCAAACGCTATTTGAAAAAAGGGTTGAAGGATAAAAAAACACAAAATATTTGTCGGTGTAGGCCTTCCCATATGGTTACAATGCCCAAAGAAAATCTTATATGGAATATAAGTAGCCTGAAATGCCCATCTACTGTACACCAATCCCTGCCTTGTACCTACAAAACACATTATGTAAACAAATACTACCATCAGCGGGATTAGGATCTTAACATCAACCGTTCATACTGATATGTCCCTCCAGAGCTCAACGACGCAGGCTGCTGGCTGCAACATGACTTCCTGTTTCACCTGAGAGCTCCTGTCCCTTGCATTTGAGACAGATAATGATACCCACATCATTAAGATACATTTCAGTCCTATAGAATGTATCCACCCATGCATAATGATAGCCAGTGTGGACTGTGACATCAAGGCTTTAAACACTGGTTGGTTGATTCTCAGTTCCTATTTTTCCTAAATACATTTCAGTATCTTAATCATGTGATAAAGCCTAAATTATACTACAAACTTAAACCAAACCCCAATTAATTCAACTGCAACTACCTAGCCTGCACTACTTGATATGTAGTGCTACTACAACAGATTAATGCTGTACACATTTGAATTAAAACTAGAGATGTCCCGATCCGATCACGTGATCGGGGATCGGAGCCGATCACGTGATTTTCAAAAGAAAATAAATATTTGTATTATTTTATTTAATGTTACAAAACAAAAATGACCATGTTCACGTCTTAAAGTCATCCTGAGGCCTTAGTTTTGGTTTAAAATTACACAACATCATGTATGTGTTGCTTCTTTTGGACTTGTTTTCATAAACCTGGTTGCTTATTTCTCTCAAATCTGGCAACAGAGTGGGCAGGGCGCAGTGTCTAATAGTAGCAGTAAGCTAACGAGAGGCTACGTTCAGCTGGTGACTCGGGAGTCGGCACAGAGAAAATGTCAGGAGCTTGGGAGTATTATAAAATTGAAAGCGAAGGCAGACAGCCAGATGCAATGTTTGCAAGGCGGAGGTTCCGTGTGGTGGAAAGAACAGAGCTAGGTTCAACATGACCAATCTAATAGGCCACCTGAGAAACAAACATCAACAACAACACTACGAGTACACAGCGGCCACTCAGGTAACGACACTGAAACAACCGATGACCAGCCGTTATCTGTTACCTTTTTTTTCTCTTAATGCATTGCATAAAGATCGGATCAGGAAACATGTGACAGTCAATGATCTTCATTGCTTTGAGAGTTCGTAAGGAGTGAGTCACAATATGTAAATTATTGAAATGTAAATTATTGAAATGCATTCATAACTGAATCATAGTTTTACTTTGAATCCTCAATTAAGCAAATGGACCTCACGTAGCGAAACTGGCTTCATCCTAACTGTTATTTGTACTAGCCAACCGCCTATCAATCCCCACCGGCATCAAGCACCGGACCTGGGGGGACAGAGCCTTCTCCGTTGCTGCCCCCTCCCTCTGGAACTCACTCCCACAACCCATCAGAGACTGCCCTGACCTCACCACCTTCAAAAAACTCATCTCTTCAATCTGGCTTTTAATGTGTGATTGTTTTTGTATTATTTGACTTTAACTTTAACTAAATATTTATTTGTTGTTCTTTTCTTTTCACTATATCTGTAAAGCGTCTTTGAGCACCTGTAAAAGCGCTAACAAAATTAATCTATTATTATTATTATTATTATTACTAGTCTATAACTACGAAGTACTCGATGTTGAGTTTGAACTATTGTTGTCAACACATTAAAAATAACGTATATACCATGGCAATCGGAAATAGTTAGCAGCAAGAAGACAATAACATGCCTTAAGATAAGAAAACACTGTAATTCTGGTCAAAGGTTAACTGAAAAGTCTTCAAAGAAAAGCAAGGATCTATTGAATGCCTTAATATTAGTTGCAACAAGTGGGAGCTTTGTCAAAAGCCAGGGACTGTAGAAAACTGCAAATGACATACTGAAAAAGCAGCGTTAGGTAGTGTTTGTTAGATATGGTTGAAAACCTGCAAATCATCTCCTGAGGTTTTGACCTCAGCCACATTAAGTGCTTGAGGCTACCACCAACTTCTCATCACTGTTTTGTTTACAAACTGTTGGGACCTTCCAACAGGAAACACTAACATCTAAAGTGTTTGTATGATCTATAAGTCCCACATATGATTGCAAAACTCCAACTCTAATGGAAGCGTGGGGTGGTTTTGGAAAGGTTTTATGACTCTCCAGTGACGCACAAGCATTGTAGTAAACAATTTTGAAATACTCTTATTGGTTTTTAAAGCTCTTAAGGTCCTAGCCCTAGATATTATCAGATTTGCATTCTACCTATATTACCCTCAGGTCATCTGGTTCTGGCCTCTTTTAAATCATACCAAAAGTTAAAACAAAGACCCATAGTGAGGTGTCTTTTTATTATTATTATTATTATTATTATTATTATTATTATTTGATTCTTATTTTACTTCTTTTTATTATTATTATACCGGATTATACCTGGGAAGGAGGAGATAGTGTTGTTCTTATATTTTGTTAAATGTCTATGTGTTTGGTTTGTGAAGCACTTTAAGAGTTACCTTTGTGTCTGAAAAGTGCTTCATAAATAAAGTTAGATTTGATTTGAACATTTGCTTCCCATTACAATAAAAAAAGCTTAGATAATGTGGCTTTACCAGCTTCAGGACCCGCTGCTCTGTATCTGTTTCTGATCCAGCAGAAGCCACACCAATTCCCCAAATAACTGCCACATGAATGTAATTACTGAGAGCAAGAGAATACAGAAAGGCTGACATTCTTTAAATGCGAGATAAGAGAAAAAATCAAAACAAATGGTGCTACATACACTAGTGATGGGCTACCATTACTCATATCAACATATGCAATGTAAACACTACTACTACTAAACATACCATCTAGTCTAAAAGTACCTGATAATGCGACTAGTTTCCTTCATTTCCATATCTGAATCTAAGGGCTTGTCCTCTCTGAAAAATGAACAAGCGGGTGAATGATGATTCAAGTATGCAACACATTATTATAACATGTGACGAACTTAACACACAGAAGCCATCATGTGACTTTAAATGAAATGCCAGCAGGGTACTAAGCAGTGCAGTGGTAAAGGGATATATGTCACTAACTAAGAGGTTATAGAGTTTGTGGTATCGGGCTAATAAAGGTATACTAAAATTAGAAGGGTTTGTAATTTTAAGGAAACTGGTGTTAGCTCACGAAGCAGCTGTCAAAGAAGATAATGCGAGAAGCTGTCAGAAGCAGAGCTAGCACACAAGCTAACAGCTACAACCAGAACACAAACATACACCAGGGAGCTACCGAGGCACAACACATTTAAACATTTGGGACAAACCGCTGTGTCTTAAGTAGGCAACAGAAGAAAATATGTCAGCTGGCTCCTCCATACCTTGAAAGTCTGGCTGAGTTGTAATACGGGATCCTCCTCGAGTTCTTCCGTAACGGATTTAACGGGATGCTGTCAGCCATCTTGGCTGGGCAGTACACATCCTGACGTCACGTAAAAAAAAACGTTTAGGAGTTATGCTGCGTTCAAATACTATTCAGACATATCGTACATAATGATATATAATGGAGAAGTGCGTTTTAGGTTAGAAAACACAAAGGGTTTCCTTATTGTTTCCAGTTATTCCATTGACGTAGCACAACATAACACTAACCATTGATAACTCAAATAAACAAATAAGTGTTCTTCTAAAAGTTGTTCTAGTTGAATGGAACAATGCGGAGTTTCCAAATTTCGAGAGTCGACGAATGCATCTTTTATTTCCCATTGAAACTAATTTAGAGCCATGATGAGCAGATAACCAGCTGATGAAGACCATGAGTTTGAAAGCTCCGCAAAGGCGAATAATAAATGAACATTTGCTTTTTGACTGTTTATTTGCATAGGCCTTTAGTTACAGTAAACCTAATTTGTTCTTTTTGGTTTATTTTTTCACTTAAATCCCAGATGATATTCTAGATCATCTAAAAAAAAAAAAAACATTTAAATGTAAAGATAAATTATTAAGTAGACAATGTTTATATCATACATCTGGAGACAAGATGAAAAGGAAAAACACAACATTTGTTCAAAACTTAAATAAATAAATTAGCTTATTAAATTGTGATTATTATTATTATTATTATTATTATTATTATTATTATTATTATTATGTATAATTATGATCATCTATTGTGTTCATAGAGTGTAGCTTGAGAAGAGTTCAGATGTTGTAGGTCTGCAAAACAGAACAGAAAAGATGAACAAGATGCAGAAACCACATTTAAACAAATAGATTTTGTTTTATAAGTTACGTCTGCTTGATCCTGTTTGTTTGTGGGAAATAAATACTTATTGCTTACATAATGCATGAAGAAAAAGTAATCAAGCTTAATGAAATAAAATGAAAGATCTTAGTTTAAGTTTTTACTACAAAAACTAAGCATGTATTGTTCTAATGTGTAAAATAACATTAGGAAAGTGTTTACCAGAGTGAGGCAGTGAATTGAACATACAGACTGTTTGTTCTAGTTTTTATTTGGGTCCAACTGTTGTTTAAGAATAACAATTTCTCACCATAATATTGACAACTCTTAATTGTGGGTATTCATGAGCATGTATTGTGCTTTGCACCAGCTAGCAGCATTGGGCAGCTGTCCGGAGGAGATAACAGACTCTTTGCATTATTGATTTGAACATACAGTATGTTCCCCTTATTCAGCACCCTAGGAGTTCTCAGGTGCAAGATAAACAACTTTTTATTGTATTGGAACCAAAACAAACATTCACAAATGACGGCAAAGTAAAATAGCAAAATGTGAATACCCAACTATTCTTTGTCAATTGATAAAAAGTTCTTTTTTAAGTCTATATATAATACATACGAACAAACAAGAGCTTTTACAAATATTTTAATGTTCATAATAGATTGCATAAGTATTAAGTCTCCATTCATTGTTTTTTCAATTGATTCCAATTTCTTTGCTGTCATCAATCAGCATAGAAAAATGCCTATTATTCCCCAGGTCCATGCCTGTCTTGGTTAGACTGTTTATTGGACTTCCTGCGGCGCTCACTCTGTCCATGCCTGCAGTCAGAGGGTGCAGCTGAGAGATGCCTCTGTTCTGAATCACTGAGATCTCGTTGTTCTTCGTGGCCAGGCTGTTGGCGATCGCTGTAGCGTATCGGTTCCAAAATCCAGGATCTACGTTCATGGCTCGAGCTGCCAGGTCTTTCTGAAACATCTCTCCAAACTTTGCGGCCTCTCCGCTCAGCAGGGCCATGGGGTTTTCTACTGACAGACGCCGGCCTCTCCTGGCTGGTGCGTTGTTCCACATGTGAGTTCCCATATGAACCTGAAAATGACAGGAAATTAGATTTGATGTATGCTTTTATTTCTCAACAAAAACATGTTACCCATGGGTTGTCGCAGTAAATATCCAGCCCCCTACACCTTAATAGCTTTATTATCTATTACACTATAATACTCATTCTATATATAATAGCCTTTGTTAAATAAAATGTGAAAAGGTTTCAGATATCTGTTTTAATTGATTGAATCTGTGTTTACCAAATCTGACGGAATTGTAGTTCCACTAGAGTGGGTTTTTGAAAGTTGATTCATGCTTAGTCACCCAACAGAAAATTGATCAGCAAGAAAGTAATAGTTCATTAAAAAATCGCTAGGTATTTTTGCTGGTACAAACTTCTTGAATGTTAAGATGTTATGCTATTCTTTGGAGAAATTATTTTAGGTTTTGACCTTAGACTTAACAAAACATTTGTAATGCATATTTGAAATGTTGGGACATTTTATGACAACAATATATTACTAATTCATGGAGAAATGTATCTGCAACCTAAATGCCAGCCCTTTACTGATTTTTCTTTCAAAAGTGACTAGACTCAAATTGTTATAAACATGCATTTTGGCTTATGGGGGAAAATATACCTTGAAACAATATCATAAGAGACATGTTGCACCTAATTATAATCAGGGCATTCATAATTCCTACAGAATTTCATGTGGCTTTTTTATTTTGAATTTAAGAAAATGTTGTTGTCTTTTTCTTACATTAGTTGAAATGCATGCATATGCCTACATACATACAATAAATATGTTGTAATTAAATAAGAATGTGTGCACTTTTATAAAAGGGGGAATGATCTGTGTTCGAACAGGGAGTTAAACCGTAATTGAACAGTAACAGTGATTTAAATTTACAAACTGGCTTACTTTTTCTTTTTGTTTTGAACACACATGAGTCAATGATTAGTTTCTATAAAATAACAGGGAGGTTATGTTGTTGCCATGTATGCTGCCTTACATACAACAAAATACCCACTTGCTGTGTAACTACAAAAATGTAATTTTTAAAATTGATTGACCAGTCATATGTTTTTTTTCTGTTGTTGTTGAGAACCATTCATCTTATATTTCACAAAAGGCAGATAATTACCTCTAAATATACCAACAGAGCTATCAGCTTGACAGCACAACAGAGAAAAACCTCCTTTATCTACCTTCAGATTGCCTTTCGTGGTGAAGGCTCTGCCGCAGATGGAGCAGACAAAGGGTTTCTCTCCGGTGTGTGTGCGCTCGTGGATCTGCAGGGCGCTGGCAGAAGAGAAGTTCTTCCCACAGGCGTTGCAGTTGTGCTGCTTCGGAGTTCGACGGGGAGGAGCGGGGCCGAGCAGGGAGGTCATTCCTGGGCTGCCGATTGAAGCGTAAGCTGGGGGGATGTGGACGCTAAATGGTGGGAGCTGCCTTTCAGACAAATTGTTCGGCTGACTATGACCATTCATCTCGGTTTTTATCAGCCCAGACGATGTGCTGGTAACCAGGGTGGGAATACTTTGACCTGCAGCTGAAATCAAAGTGCAAAGGGGATCAATCATTGAATCATGTTCATAAGAAAAACACATATTTATCTTTAGTAGGCTATGAACATTTGAATTTCAACATTGCAAGATTACCTCTTTCTCGGCTCAGTTGGAAAGACATACTATAAGGAGTCTCCTCTTTCACACACAGCTTGATGGCCGGTATTCCTCGCAGTTCTTGGACCACTGCAGCCGCTGATGCCGAGGTAGGAGAATCAGGTTGCTCTCTCTTTACTGAGGCTGCCAAAGACTCGTGGGATTCTGGCCTGTTGTTGTTCACTGTAGGTGATTTGATCGTCATGCCTTCTGAGTTGCTTTGAATCGGAGATCCCGATACACGAGGCGAACAGGAAGATTCTGAAACATTTGGGCTGATAAGTCTGCAGTTCTCCACGCCTTTCTCTGCCAAAGACCTTTTAAAATTAAGTTGGCTAATGTCATTAAAACCATTTGTTAGAGATTGTATACCAAAGGAGTGGTTTAGGCTTAAAGTAGAGTCAATCATCCTCATTTGGTTCTCCAGAGCGGCTAAACTTGAAACAATGTTGGACTTAGGCGGTGAATAACAGTCATAGATCAAGGGTTTCGATGGATTTACAACTTCTTCCATACTCTCTACTTCCTCGTCTTCTTCCTCATTATCATCCTCCATTGACATATAATCAAGGAGGTCATTGTCATTGCTGCTGAGACTATCAAAATTCCTCTCATTGAAGGACATATCCATCTCCTGCAGCCCCTCCATGAGCGTGGAGTCTGGAATCTGTCCGACCATGTGCATGCGGATGTGCTGCTGAAGGACAACAGCGTTGGTGAACTTCTTCTGGCAGATGGGACACGAGTGTTGCACCTGGACGGGAGGGTTTTCTCTGTGAACGCCAATGTGAGTCTTCAGGTTGCCTTTGGTGGTGAAAGCCCTGCCACAAACTTTACATTTGAAGGGCCTCTCCCCGGTGTGGATGCGGTAGTGCATCTTGAGCGCACTCTGACAGCTGAGGACGCGGTGACAGAGGACACACTGGTTGGGGTCTGTTATCTTCTTGTCGATGTTCTCCACCAGCTGCTGAAGCTTTGAGGTTTCAGACGTGTGCATAGAGTCCAGGAAACCCCCGCTTGGGTATTTCATTTCGTCCGAGTTGTACGATAGAGCTGGGGACTCGGAGAGGGGGGATGCTGAGGTGATGGGTTCAGGCGTGGTGGCCACAGATGGGATCGTAGTGCTGGGTGCTTCTGTTATAGGGTTGCCTCTCAATATCAGGGAGCAGTTCTGGGGCAGGTGTATCCCTTCTGTTTTTAGTATATTGGACACTTCTGTCTCACGCTTCAACTCTGAAACAGGAGAGAAATGAGCTTCACTGCCTCTGTGGTTAGGTGACAAAGATACACATTCACCAAGAGCTGTCTGGAAGGGAGATTTAACAGATGGTATTACACTTACGGGGTCATTCGAGCCTCCGATACAGGTAATAGCGGAGGGAAGCGGAAGACCCATAGTGGCTGGCAGAGTTGCTACAACAGGTTTGTTCTCCAGCCATGAGGACACAGGCTTTTCCGGGGGGAAGGACATTCCGTAGGGAATCCCAGAATTTGTTGGCACATTGTCTAGATATTCTGGCACAGGGTAGGGGTTCATCTGAACATGAGGATACTTCTCTTTATGCCTCTGGAAGTGCACCTTTAAGTTCCCTTTTGTGGAGAAGCGATTGCCACAGATGTTGCATTTGAAGGGCCGCTCTCCTGTATGGGAGCGCAGGTGGATCTGCAGAGCGCTGTCGCTGCCAAACACTTTGGCACAGAACCTGCATTTATGCTTGAAGAAAGGCTCCTCTGGGTTGGGCTTGGTTTCGTACAAGGGCCCGTTAGGCGGTTTCCCCTTCCCGTGCTTCATGAGGGCTGCGAGAGGGTCAAGTGCATTAGCTGTGGCGGCGATGCTAGCCAAGGGATTGGGGAAAATGACACTGCTAGCGGGGCTCTGAGGTAGAAATGGTAGGCTGGAGGGGGAACAGAGGAGGCTGCTCTGTCCCAGGGGGAGTGGGCTGGAGGAGCTCAGCGTCTGAGAGCAGCTAATGCCGCTGCTGTGTGAGCCCATGTAAGGAGGCAGCAACGTGGAGATGTTGCTGCTGCAGCTGGTGACAGATGGGGTTGAATTTTCTGAAGACGTTGAGGTACATTTCACATTTCTGAAGGTGGACTGCCCATATAGAGTTTGTGAGGGGAGACTGTGTGACTTCTCAAGCACAGAAGACAAAGAAACAGCAGCCTTTCCGTTGAAGGTTGAGGGCATGGTTCCTGATAGAGGCAGGATGGGAGGAGGGATGGTGCCTTGAGAAGGGAAAGGGATAGGGGCCAGAGACAGGGATCTGGAGACTGGCTTTAACGCCGCCTGTGTTGGTTGTCTGTTCATGATGGCTACCTGGCTGCAGATCTGCTCAATAAGCTGCAGCTGGTGGACCTGTTGTTGTTGAAGGGCCAGCAGGTGCTCCAGGATCACAGGGATGGCCCCTGAAGCCTTCCCTCCAGCCCCCATGCTGCTGAGCTCCTGGGAGAACTGAGCCACAGCCACCCTGGTGCTGTGGAGGATCTCCAGTGTCACGTTTGTACTCTGCATGCCATAACTGTCAACAGCTGACATCTTGGGGGTCTCAGCGGAATCTGGAGGCTGAGGGCTGGAGGTTTGTTTGTCGTGCAAGTGATGCTCAAGCTCCATGGCTTCATCTCGCTCCAAACCTTCCTCGAAATTGTCCAGGCTATCGTTGTCGTTCACCAGCGTCTCCCCCAGGCCACAGCTGGATTCTGCTGCAGACGAGTCACTAGACGCAACGCTAGGAACTGGAGAGGGTCCAACAGGAGATTCATCAGGAACTGGCATCCTGTCATTGTCCTTCACTATCAGCACCAAGGGATCCTCAGAGCAGACTTTCTGATGTTCACTCAGTTCAGTCCTGGAGAAGAACTCAGCACAGCATCGTTCACAGATGTGTGTTTCCTGTCTGCTGTGGCAGCCTCCATTGGTGTTCTCTCTGTACAGGCCTGAAACATGAAAAAAACGGATTAAGAATGCATAATGGATCACTTATCGTCCTGATATTTCACCAGAGGGACACATTTTCCTTTATCAAGCTGTAATTATTTCCTATACAGAGCAGTGAGTCCATCTTTCTTAACTTGTGTTGTGGACAAGCATTGTTCAAAAACCACTGAACCAAAGATCTGTGTCCAAAACTAACAATTCATGTTGATTTTAACATGGATTTTTATGAAGAAGAAAACCATTTAATGTAGAAGAAAACCTCTCATATTTCTATTATTCACCCAAAACAAATGTATAACATTTTCATACAGTGTGGAAATGTGTTTTTATAACAATGAAGCTACCTAGGGAAATTAAATGGGAAACCACATTTTAACAGCAAATATTAGACACTTTCTTTTTCTTTTTATGTCTCAAATTAGATGATATGTAATACAAAGTTTTCCTATGTATATATATATTTACAGCGGCATTTGTTCGTGATACCACTTTGGATCTTAGAATTCTACAAGGCCCATAATAAACATATCTTTAAAGTGTTGACAAAGGTTTTAAACTGGCACCCCCTGTTTGCAGATGTTAATAATCTTGCTCAAAAATCAATAAAGTTCAATGAAGTTATCTGACCTCTCCATTGTGCATTCAGACAGATAATGAAATCTCATACACTATATTGATTTTCCTCTGCATTCATACATTTAAGTATTGTCTCATCTGCACATCAAATGTGCACTTTCTACTATTGTTCAAAACCTACAATGTGTTAATAGTTGTTAAACCGGATTAAAAACCTAAAACGTGGTTATGGATGATGTCAGCTGAAAATGTAATGTAAATGTAATTTGTGCAAAACATCATAGATTTTAGATTTTCAAGGCAGTTTGAAACATAAGTTAAACAGATATTCTTAATGAGCATGGTCAGGCCCGGAAAAACTTGAGTGTATTCTTATTCACAGAAAGACACATTTGGGATTCTTCATCAAAACACAAGGCAATCAAAAAGTGTATAATCTCACAGCTTTAATAAACAGCATGTTGTTTCTATAACAGGAAAAAAGATCTGAATGATACTGTATGTGCACATTTTTCGATTTTTAAAGGATTTAATTTATTATATATGTCAGTTTGAAAGGGATCTTTTGACATCACAGTTTCCTCCCCTCCTCCGTCAGAAGCTCATAAGTGACGTAGTTTGAGAAAAGATTTTACATTTTACAATCACTGTTGCATCTGTTCAGGCTTTGCCCCATTAGGGAACAGACAGCAATACCAGATGGAACATTTGGGGAAATCAATAGTAAATTATTTGTACATACACTCCGGCTTCCCTACACAAATTTAAGAATCACAATTAAAAAGCACCAAAGAAAATAGATGGGTAATATGTTATTTCATTGAACTTTTTAGCAATAATTTGGATTGCAATGGGAAAATAAAAACAAAGGTAATTAAAAACAACAAGATGAAACCAAATCATGAATAATGAAATGTAGTGAGTGTGTGTTCTGGGTGTGTGTGGCCGACATATGCTGCACTTAAACGCAGTAAATGTGGACAATTTAACGTGCCTGTGTTGAATTGACCATGAATGTGTGTGTGTGAGCTATCAGACTGTATGCACGCAGTTTGTGTGAATGTGTGTGTTACTATGCACGTAGTTTGTGTGTATGCGTGTGTGTTATCACTCTGCCTCACCACCTGAGGGAATGAGTATCAGTGTGTTCAAGCTTTAAGGTTTAAAAAGAAGAGTGTGACCACAGTTGAGAGGGTTAAATGTATTTGGAAGTGAAGAGGTAAATAATCAGAGTGACTGGCTCTCCATGTGGGTGGTCTGAAGATCACCAAGGCGATTCAGCAAACACAGGAGCGAAAACACTTTCCCTGTGGATTTTGGGAATTGTTTCTCTTCCAGGAAAAACAAAGAAAAGATCAGTTTTGATTTAGATTCCAAATATAATAACACTGATAGACATGTCTTTTTTAAATGTCACCGATCGCTCAATCCATTATGTTAGGAGCAGAAAACAGATTTATGAGTGTTTCTCGCTGTGTGGTTTGGTCAGGGAAAAGGGTCTGCAGCAGCAAAGCAAACAGAGTGGGGCCAGCGCAGAGCCTCTGAGTGACCTGCGGCTGCAGAGGTCACCACTTCACATGTACTAATTGTATTATGATGCAGACGTGGAGCACTTGCCCCTCGCAGGGTGAGGCTGACAAAGGTTAAATCAGCAGGCTTAATCAAAGCCCCTCTCTCCGAGTGACCGAGCCCCCCCGCATGGCTGCAGGGCTGTGGGGGGGCCTCGAACACACTCAATGCCTTCTTACACACACCAATAATAATTAATAAATCACTGACTGACATGAGACAAGAACTGAGGAGAGGAGGATTTGAATTAATGCGCAGGCCTTTTGCTTTTCAGATGTGGGACTTAAATGTTGAATAAAGTTGACAGGGATATAAATAAATACTTGAATCAATTGAATCATATTAGATTATATTAATTCAGGTTCATTTATGAACTGTCAGCTACAGCCAAGCATGTTGCAAACCAATGTTGCCATTGCGCAATATTTAGAGAGCGAAGGCCAAATACATTTTTTAATTCAGTAATATTATTTATTTTTTTGGATAACCTCTTGTCCAATACATTAAAGGTTTATGTATGTTATAATATCAGTGCTGATACGTACAAATAACATCCAGCTTTCCTACAGATATGATAAAATCATATTAATATTAAATCATTAAAAATGGTTAGTGCTCCACACATGGGCTGGCAATGAAGTGGTATCTCATTACAAAGTGTACAGGGCTGATCATTTTAAAACTATATTGTTTATATACGATATAATGGATGTTGAGATTCATTCAATATTGTGAATTTTCTAGGTAATTTGTGGTGAAAATATTGATACTTTTTAAAGTAAGAATATCAGTTAAACCCATGGGTCCTGCATGCATGTAAAATACACTTTTATTATCATAAAAGTAATATCATTAAGGCCACAATTTCATTTTAGTTTATTTTCTTACGTATAAGATTACTGTTTCTCACTGCACAGTTTTAATAGTTGTCAAGAAGGCCTCGAACACAAATCAATATAACCTACACATTTAAAACGTATTTCAGCTTTAATTATATTAATGCTTTTATTGTTGGTGGATTACACAAAAGGCCTTTCCCATATATCCCCTAAAACGGTTAAAGTTACATTAAATAACATGTGAAAATAGTTGAATTCATGAGAGGTTTGATCGTTTTGTAGCCTACCGTTTTCAGAATAACGTTACTTTGATTACTTTACTCTGTCCACATATCCAATAAATAAATACATGTAGAAACGTTTTTGGTTAAAACACCAAAAAACTATTTAACTATCCAACATTTGATTCCATTCTTGTAACAGATTAATAAACTTTTTAGACATGTATTTTTTAATCTAGCAGACTTCAGACATTCAAAGTGTGAAAACTAATTTATGCTCAAATTGTAAAATAAATAAATAATAAAACTGTGAACCAATTTACTCAATTTAGTTTGCAAAATACAGTTCGTCCAACATTTTAAATATTAAAATGGTCTGGGCCACAATCATTCTTAATCTTAAACCTTTTCTTTGCAATAAAAGTATTTAAATGAAGCTCTACTCATAGTTGTTGTTTTGTATCGCATCAGCTGCAGTAAACACAGTAAAAGTGGTTTTAAACACACGTACCGGTATGGCAGAGCGGTGCGCTCCTCGCCTCTCCCTCCGCCTGGAGCTGCTGCGGCTTGGCTTGCTTGCGGCGGGACATGTTGAGCTCTCTCTGCGCCTCTCTGCCTCCTCACCCCGGCTCATCTACGAGCAGCGAGTGGGACCCTTCAGCCGGAGCGGGGCCGCTGGAATAAACGAAGTGTTCCTGCTGCTGCTGATGCCCGTGTGCAGATTGCGCATGTCAGTGTGATGGTGATGGAAGAAGGATAGCGCTTTTACGACTCCTGCTGCCTTTCAGTGGGTGATTGGCTGCAGTCCTGCCAACTCACGCAAGATATGGAAATGAGGGATGGGGTTAAATAATAATTAGTTCACTTCCTGTCCGGTGATGCTTTTACGCACAACTCTCCGAGGAACTCCAACATGGTTTAGTCCGACGTGTGAGTGGCTCGTGCGCTGTGTAGCAGACCTGGGTTTAACTTTGTGGTCAAATGCTGCATCCTGGTGTCCGTTTGGGATTAAGAGTGCCTTTCTATGGGAGCTTTTTGACGAGTTTGCGTCAAAAGAGTCGCTCCAGTTTGAGTTGACTTCTCTGTTGGATGGATGTCGCCTCAAGCGCAGTTATCCTTCCACAGGAGGAGAGGCTGTGTCCAAAAACTGCCTAAAGTCCACAAGAAAATCCTTTAAAAAAAAGTAGTTAGAGTGCAAACAATGTGAAATAAAGTCAAATTTTGCGCAAACACCTCGCTCAGATCGCAGACAGGTCCGGTCTCCAGCCGGTGTGTTTCGGAAGTGAGGCTCTTGGTTTGTCCGAGGCACCGACGCTCCTTGGTGCCTCCGCCTCCGGTCCATCATTAGAAGCCCCTCAGCCGCCTGCGATAGGCTGCTGACAGGATACCGCAGGAGCTGCTGGAGCCCGTGCTTCATTTGTTACGACCTCCCACAATTTGGCGCCATAAAAGAGCGAAAAATGTCTCCAAGTTGGAAAATAAGTCTTCATTCAGAGGTGGAAAAAGTACTTAGGTGTTGTGCTTAAGTAAAAGTTGAAGTAGGCCTACCAGAGTATAGGAATACTGTGTTGCAAGTAAAAGTCCTTCAATCAAAATGTTACTCCAGTAGAAATGTTTTGGCATCATAACATGCTTAAAGTACCAAAAGTAAAAGTATTCATTGTGCAGATTGGTCCATTTCAGAATAATATATACATTATGATGTGTTTCATAATTATTCATCAAAGCTGGTAAAGGTGCAGCTAGTTTGAATGACTTTGTATACGGCAGGCTAGCTTGTGAATTTACTCCAGGTGGAACTAAAGTCTGATTTAAGAGTAGATTATATTTCACATCATCAATCCAAATCTGTAAAGTAACTAAAGGTACAAAATAAATGTAGTGGTAAAGTACAAGTACCTCAAAATTGTACTTGACTAAATATACTTAGTTACATACAGTTACTCAGCAGTGGTGGAAGAAGTATTCAGATGCTTTACTTGAGTAAAAGTACCGATATATTATTGTCAAATAAAAGTCCTTACTTAAGAAAAAGTACAAAAGTATTATTAACAAAATGTTCTTAACGTATAAAATGTAAAAGTACTCATAGTACGACATGGCCAGATAATACTGTTGTATCAAATAGCATTTTACTGTATAGACCATGTGTCAAACTCAAGGGCCGGGGGCCAAATCAGGCCCTTGGTGGATTTAATTTCAGCCCGCAGGATAATTTTTAATTACTATTAGATCTGGCCCGCCGGTATATTGCACGCACACCTTCACCCAATCCTGAGGGTTTCCTCGGCTCAGAGCCTGAGTCCAAACATTGATGAACTTGCACCCAAGATGAGATGCCAAGTATCGGCTTGAACTAGCATCACAGAGCAGCACACTGAGTTTCAATGTTTCCTTCTGCACTTTCTTTCTTGAGACAACAGGGAATGTTTGGTTTTTTCTTTGAGGGAAATTGTTTTTTTGAAGCTGTTGTTGGCCTGTGGGAAAATGTAATCATAAGAAATGACTCTGGCAAAGCTGCAGATAGAGCCATAAGAAATGAATGCAACTGATTATTTAATTGTTAATGTGTTTTATAGGCAATCATTTAAGCTTTGTTAGTTCCAGGTTTAATATGTGCAATAAGTTCATTTCAATAAGTTTTACAATAAACATTGAACCAGTCCAGCCCTCGACTAATACCCATTTTATTATTTTGGCCCCCTGTGTATTTGAGTTTGACACCCCTGGTAGACAAACACAGGTCTGATTGACTTTTTGTAAAATATTGAAATCATTTGACTCTTTTATGACTTAAAGAGTGAGCCTACTTACATTTTGGAAATGGAAATACTCAAGTTAAGTACAAGTACCTCAAAATTGTACTTAAGGACAGTACTTTAGTAAATGTACTTCGTTATTTCCCAACTCTGATTATCAGAGATGTGAGGAGGGTAAACCAATATCAGTTTGGAAAGAAAAAAAGAAAATAGACCCTCTAGTCTTCAATTGTTTAAGGTTTGGTGGTTGGTTTACATTTGATTAGCACATAGTGAAGTAGCTAAAGATCACAGTGGGAATTAGAGCCAAATATCAGAGTATGAATCAAATCAGTTTGATCCTCTTCTTCCACACTGTAGCTATTTCAAAGCTTGAAGCACACTAAAGCTGTAATCCCCTTCCACCATGGCATTGTCCCACAACTTGTAATTATGTGGTATTAAAAGATGCAGCTGGGGGAGGACAGAATCAGCTGTTGATAATTGCAAGTACTACACAACAGCCCGGTATTGATCGGCATGTCTCCTATTCCCCTGCTATGGAGAGATAAGGAGACCCCGCTCCTGCCGGAATATCATTTCTTCTGAACTATCAGGTTTCTACAGACTTATGATGAATAGCCAGAGTGGCCGAAGAGGGCTTATCTGGGAGACTCAACCCTCCTTGATTCGATATCGATTCCTTGTAACCAGCGGTGGCACACAAAATCAAACTAGCTACTACTTGACCATGATCTCTTCCAGATTCTAACTTGGCCAGACTGACGCAGACTGCACTCACACCGAAGCACCACTCAAGGGGAATTATTGTGTACATCTGTGAGAGGAACATGTATCAATTTGTTCATTGTTTGGTATGATGAGCATAAGAGATGTGTTCAAAATGCCAAGTTCAATTAATTAGATGATAAATTAGGAATGTTTTCAGTTTGAGACGGACAGCCAGCAGCTAAATGCAAAGCTCTGCAGAGATATCTCAAGCTAAAAGACACCAAAAGAGTCCAGGGGAAGACGTTGAGACTTCTACATCTCCATACTGAGGTGAAATTATTTCCATGTCAAGTGTACTGGCCTATAACGGAGGTTTGGGCACATTTCTTTAAATAAAAAAAAGTTATTCCAGCTCTTTAGACGTGCTGACCTATTGGTGGATCATGATATACTCTACATTGCAGCCAAACATTTGATCAAACCTAAACATTTGATTTCAAATTCTGTTGGAGATCCCAACGTTTCCAAAGTTAATAAATATGTGAAGTTGAATTGAGAGGAAACGTATAAAAGGGATGTATAAGACATCTAGAATATTGACTTTATCTGAGACAGCAAATATGCAAATTATCAGACAGGGTGTGATTCAATTAGTCTTTTTAGTAGTCCTGAGACCTTAACAACAAAATAAGCATTTGTCATTGCCTTCCATTCAAAACCCCTGTGAGCGTTTTCTGATCTGGCATCTCTTTTAAAAGGACCGAAGTCTTTGTAAGTGTCTTCCAAACAGACATTATTTGCACAACAACAATAGAGACATTTGTCGGGAAAACATTGGTTGAGTGGGCAGTTGGCAGTCTGTCAGTTTTTATTTTTTGGTAAGACATATTTGTGACATCACCAAGAGTCATTATGTTTTGACCTGAGCCAACCAAAAGTCACTAGAATTTATGTTCATATTGGAAAAATCTGCAGCAAGTGCCAGTGCCAATACAGTGATGAAGCATGTAATGATCTCAGTGTACCCACATTCCCTTTACCTACTGTGCAGATATATTATTTTTTCCAAGATCGAGTTTGATTCAGGCCTTTGTAAAGTAATCCAATATCATGGTAATCTCTAGCAACATACATAATACAATTGCATTCACCTCCATTGAAATCAGATGGTGGACCAAATAAAAAAATAAATACTATGGCTGCGGTCACCAATGATTTGTCAAAAAACATGATTTTCTCACTTTTCAAGTCTTTGCAGCCCCTTAATAAGCATTCACCCATTCATACTGATGCAGATACTGTATAAGGCGCCCCCTGCTCAGGGACACTAACATTCACACACACTCCTAAACTGTTGGCCACGCCATCAGGAAAAATCTGGGCTTAAGTATTTTGACCAAGGACAGTTCGACATGTTGACTCCAGGGGCTGGGGATCAAACCAACAACCCCCCGATTGGTGGACGACCATTCTACTTAGAAAACAGCTGCCCTTAAGATGTGGCTGAACGGACCCTTTAAAGTATGCTTGGGGAATTATGTCAAGTCCCAAAATAAGGAGTATCCAACAGTCAAATGGGTTAGAGCCACAGGCTGCAGCCTCAGTTAGTAGCGACTGTGGAGCCATCGGCTTCATTTGATTTACTTTCCCATGAAACCAACTGGATCATAACAATTTTTAAGTTAACAATATTTCTCCTCTGGGGGGCTTCAGGGTGGCAGTCTGTTTAGCCCCTCCACCACCGGGACCCTGCTACATAATTCATTTAAAAGAATTATACTCACTCAGGCTTTGTTTCCTCATATAATCACACAAAAGGATTTTTCTTGAAAATGATCATAAATCACAGGCCGGATCAATACGCCGGGCCCAGCCTGCACTAGCCTGATAACACAATCAATACAGGGTATTTGGATTTTAATTAATACATGACGGCGCCTCAGCCCTGAAACGGTGAAATACGGCCTCAACTCCCTCTGAAATACGTCCTGCAGAGCATCACATGCGGCCCTGATATCTGCTACAACTCATCAGATGTCGATGTGATCCGGTACCTGAGGAGCAGAGGGGGCTGAGAGCAGAGCGGATGAGGGAACACATATATTTGTACAAGAAGCAGGTGAAACAACACTGAGACGGAGACAGTTCAGCCAGCAGCTTAAGGCTCTATGATGTTTAAAATGTGTTACGATGGGACTTTGAGGCATCATCTTAATATCGTCGATAGATGTGTTCATTCCAAAAAAAAAAGGAAGACTTATTTAAATGCATTGTACATTTAGACATATAGCTAAATTCAGTAATTAAATTGAGGACATTTGGATGTAACTGGGGTTATTGTGCTTATCAGTAGTGTTTTAGCATACTAACATTTGCTATTTGTAACGGCAAAGGAAGTACAGCTAAGCTTGACCAAGCACCAAATTGGCGATCTATCAAATAGTTGTCAAGATATTGCACCAAGAACCTCCTGGTAGTTAACATGTCAATGGATCACAAGGCCAAACAGATTCATCCTCTTGGGAAATGAATGTATTCACCAAATGTCATTGTGATCCTTGCAAAAGTTGTTGAGATATTTCACACAAAAACACAAATGTCAAGGTAGCAGCCTCCCGTCTGAGGCCGGCCGGAGCTATTCCCGCGAGGACTGGCAAGACACAGGGGTAAGCTTCAAGCATCCAGTTATAATCCTGAGGGCGTTGTTGATGACCACGTCAACCTTACTTGCGTGAGGGCTTCTGCTCCAGGCTGGGGCGCAGTATTCCGCTGCAGAGAAGTCCAGGGCTTGGGTCGATATTCGCAGCGTCTTAGCCCAGGCTCCACAGGTTGTTCCAGCGAGGCGGCGGATCAGCACGACCCTTGATGTTACCTTGGCCTTGACTTCTTCAAGGTGTTGTTTGAAGGACAGTGTCCGATCCAGACGCACACCGAGGTACTTCGGGGCTTGCTGGACCTCCAGACGTTTATTGTTGACACGCACCTCAAGTTCCCTCCTAGCTTCTCTGGTGCTAAGGTATGCCACTGCTGTCTTCCCGATGTTAAGCTGTAGACGCCACCTTTGAAAGTATGCTACCAGGGTGCCCATGTCGTCGTTAAGGCCATCTTCCATCGCCTTCCATGTTGGTCGTCTCAGCATGATGGCTAGATCGTCTGCATAGCCGTACTTTCTGGATGTTGTGTCAGGTAGGTCATGTACATAAATGTTGAACAGCATCGGCGAGAAAACCGACCCCTGCGGAACACCGTTCCTCAGTCTTCTGAGCCTACTGCGTTGGCCATTGCTGGTCTGGAGGACAAGGCTGCGGTTGGTAAGCGTCTCCATGATGAACTTAACCATATGCCGGTCTGGTATTGTCCTCAACAGCTTCAGGTGGAGTCCACGGCGCCAGACGGTGTCATATGCGGCAGTCAGGTCCAGGTACACTACCCCAGCTTTCTCATTGTCCTGTAAGCTGTCTTCGATGTCCTGAGAGAGTAGCGTTACCTGGTCCACTGTTGACCTTCCACGTCAAAAACCAGCTTGTTCTCGTGGAAGCCGTGAGTCCACCACTGGCTCGATGCGGCTATGGATCATCCTCTCCAAAATCTTGAATGGGACACAGAGCAGCGAGATGTGTCTGTATGACTTGGGGTCTTCCGCAGGTTTATTTGGCTTCGGCAGAGTTATGACGGAGGCGCGGTGCCAGGTCTTTGGGAGCTTTGACTTCCGGTAGCACGACGAGAAGAATGCACAGAGCCAGCCAGATGTTGTTGTGCTCTGGTGGGGGACGATATCTCGTTGACACAATTCACTAAATAAAATGTAAATTCGTCTTGGTTCTAGAGAGAAACATTTAGAAGATCAGCAAAGTCACTTGGATTCATCCTAGGGATTTCATGGCAATATATCCAAAAGGTAAGATATTTCAATAAAAAAACACCTTTTGATTGTGAGAGTCAAAGGATCACTTAAATTGAGACAGGTCACTGAAATCCAAAAAATGTCCACCTGCTTGTGGTAATACAGTGAAAATCCAAGGATTAGCAACGTGATAAGGATTCACCCTCTGGCGATCATGAATGTGTTTACCAAATGTCATTAGGATTACTCCAAAAGTTGTTGAGATATAGAAAAAACAAACATTAATGTCAACCTTGTGATGGTGCTAGATGAAGAGTCAATGGATCACAAAAATAAGGCTAATTCATCATCTGGTGACCATGAATGTCTTTACAAATGTGCATGGCCTCTATCCAATAGTTGTCGAGACAGTTCACTTAAACACAAATTATTTGCTTTTGCTTCTAGAGAAATATTAAGAAGATCCGCAAAGACATTTTGGATTCATCCTCTGGGGAATGTCTGCACCAGTTTTTATGGTGATCTATTCAAAAGTTGTTAATGATATTTCACAAAAGAACACAAAAGTCCACCTTGTCATGGCGCTACATGAGGAGTCAGAGGATCACCAATGTCACACTTATTCATTCTCTGGGGATGACCAATGTTCACCAATGTTCACCAATTTTCAATAGTTGAGACAAACGAAAGAAAATGTCAACTTGCTTTTGCTTCCATAGGAACATTATGAAGATCAGCAAAGTCACACAACCTCTGGGGATCGTGAGCGCTGCACCTAATTTAATGGCAATCTATTCAAAATGTGTTATGTAATTTCACTTAATTCACAAATGTAAACATCATGGTAGCGCTAAATGGCCAGAGGATCAGCTGAGTGTTTAGGATTCATCCTCTGAAGACAATGCATGTCGGCACAACATTCCATGACAATCCATCCAATAGAAGCCGAGATATTTCAGTCTATACCAGAGTGTTGGACTGGCCGTCTGACACAGCCATCCCTAGAGCCACGCTGCTAACACGGCTAAAAACAAAAGACTGATCACTGCAGTCCATCCTCACGTCCCTCCGGAGAGACCGGCAATTGTCAAAGCTGATATGGAGGCTCAGACAGGCTCCCTGGCAATATCCAAAACCTTCACTCAGCAGTTATTGCAGCTGAATGGGAGCAGGTCCTTCATCCCAAAACACAAAGCAGACGGGGAATAGACCAAAAAGAAATCAGAAGTGAACAAAGCGGGATTGAACAGAGAGCAGAGAGTGATAGACAGCACAGAGACAGGGCTGTTAGGTTATGTAGACCGAGGGCCGAGGGCCGGGGAATTTCTGATCGCTTTAATTCACTACAACCAACTTCGCTCTGCTCTCTCCCCCTCTCTGCTTTTATCTAACACTGTGTTTCTGTATTGATTTTTTTTCTTTATCGTCAAGGCTGGATAAGAGAACAGAGAACTATGGGAGTGAGAGTGAATGGAGAACTTTCCTGAAGATTGCTGCTATTCTCCGACTTATTGCCTCCTGTCCTTCACGGTTTCACATGACGTCCCGAGTGTCAGGATCGCCTTCAAGCTGGAAATGAAGAAGCTGATGATACCAGCGGACTGGGATCAAAAAGGAGGGGATTGGATGAGGTAGTAAAAAAACACAGAATATTAAATAAAAGCGGGGGATAATATCACCTCGGTTTATTTACTTGTTGGAGCACAGGCAAGAAAAAGAAGAAGATTTGCTTTAGGGAGCTTTTTGTTGGTCGAGGACACTTGTGAAGGTATTATGAGACTCTTTCCGTTAGGGACGCAGATAAAACACCTCCTCAGCTGCTCATAATGATGTGTTGTGACTTTGTTGACTTGCGAACGGACATGACAACAAACCTAAGAAAAAAGCTGCACATTTCAGGAAAAAAGGAAGTTAATGCCTCTCACAAACTTGCGCGCCAATTACAACAATGGCTGCAGTAAAACAGTAGTTAATTACCACCTTTGAGCAAGAAACATGTGAGGCTGGTAGAGGAAAACTAGAGGAAAACTACATTATCTTGGAGTTGCTTTCTTTACATGAAATACACCAGAGTTGAAAGTGTCAATTTTCAAATGATGAGAAACTTTTCAGCCATAGATCTGTTAAAACAAAGAGGAGATACACATGAATATATCAGCATGGTGCTTCTTTCTTATTCCAGAAACAATTAGACAGCACAATCGTTTCGCATGAGAATAGATAGTTCTAGATCAAAGTGAAAGTAAGAAGTATTTTCAGAGCCGACTAACAAAGCAGACTGCCTGCAGGTAGCCCTTTGTTTCAACTCCAGCATTAACAGAATCAGCATTTCATACCAACTCTGACAAATAATGCAGTTGGCAATCCGTTAATCTGGGAAAGCAGGCTTTGGTATTCAATGTAGGAATCCACAAACATTTCATTGTGGTTATGTAACTTAAATGTGACTTGCAGCAAACATTAGTGGTGATAGTAAATGAGTAAATCCACTCAAAAGTACCATTTTGAGATACTTGTTCTTCACTGAAGTATAATTTTTAAATGAAATGAAATCAAGATATCTAAATGCTAACATGTGTAAAATGTACGAAAGGTCTCTTTTCACCGAGTCCGCCTATAAGAAACATGTAAGTAAAATGAAAAGGTGCTATACTTTATTTACATTATCATACAGACACCGGTCAAGAAAGAATCAAACAGCTAAAGGATTTTGCATCGGAAACGAAAAAATATGTTGATAAACCCCAAAACAAGGAAAACCCATGGAAATACAAATGAAATGTTACATTTAAATACACTTTTAAAATTAAGATTTATAATTTCATTTAAAATTTGTTTTAAAATTCGTTTTAAAATTACATTCAAAATTACATAGAAAATTACATTTGTTACATTATTTTTGTAATACTTTAAATTGTATATTATTAGCTTTTTCTTTAACTTTCTACCTTTTCTAATTCATTTCAGATGTTAAAGTTGTCCAAAGTGTATAAATTGCCAAAGATAACCTCCTCCATCAGCTAGATGTTCCTCACAACCTTTCCTTTTAATTTCAATACGCTTTACTTATAATATTTGAACCGTAATCAATTCTCGCCGACACGCTAACTTGCCGTAGAATACCGTTCCACCTAGTATTGTTAATATGTGAATACGTGTTCCACCACTGGCCCATCACATGGTGAGGCAGTGAGAGGAGCCTGCAGGCCTCTCTGTTACAGCAACACATGTGAAGATGTTTGAGCCCCCTGGTCCAGCGTGGCTCAGTGGGAGAATAATGATTGTAAACTCATCCTGAAACTCACCAGGAGAAACAGTGTCCTCATAACTCAGAGAGAGCAGAAGGCCAATAACTGCTGGTTACTACAACATGTTGTCCTGCCACATCATCAGAGCACAGAAAGTCAAACCATGTTGTCTACTTGATAGCAGACTTAAGGAATGGGAATTCCCAGATAAGATAAACATCTTTCAGCTTTGTGAGAACATGAACGACGAGGACGAGCTTACTCATGTCTGTGTGAAGTTGCAGATCCTCGTGAAAAGTCAAAGCTGTCAAACAAATAAAGGTGTTGTCCCCCAGCCAGTAAAACAGCAAAGCTCCGCCACCGTCTACACACAATGAAAGGGAGGCGAGAGGGAAAAAGAAACAAAAAAAGGGCCCAGACTGATTTTTATGTGAATGTTGACTAAGAATGGTCTCCATCTGTGTAAACCCACTCAAACAGTGACTTCCTGTGAGTAACCGTCTGAAGCCTGGAGCAAATCACTGATATGTATCATGCAAGATGGCACACATTCCCAGAGCTTCACTGCACTCACACTCAGTCCTGGGAGAGGCTACGTCTAAATCAGCCCAAATATACCAGGATCTGAATTTCAAAGTTCTAGGTAAGTTTGCTACTTTGCTTACTAGCCACGGCAGACAGAACTAAAGGATGTTTTGGATGTTATCGTACATAGGGGTGGGTTTAACGGGAGGTTACTCAACTTTAAAAAATGCTTAGTGGTTTTATCAGCAGTCGTGTCTGAAACAGCCTCTGCTGGTCCTCATCAGACTTACATTCAAACTAGTATTTACTGGTTAAAGCTGAACAATTGTTTAATTCTTAAAGTTTAAGAGCCACAATCATTTGTTAATTTGATCATTTCTGGAGTCTTTGGATTCTCTAGACTCTCCTGAACCTGTCATTTTTTTATCCAAACACTTATGGATATATCCGCTAACTGATCCCTTATGCAACAGTTGTTCGTCAGTATCAGGATCATTCAAAAATATTCTTTATGTGATATTTCTACTTCATTTTGTTGTAGGTTTTTTTGCTCTTATTATTGTCTTGTTCCGTACAGGGGGGGGATGTAAAACATGGACAACATGCACGCTTCTGTATTTTATATTCTGTGTTTTGAATGTGTTACCAGGTTGCTAAATTGAAGATTGATGAATTCAATCATTAAAATAATTCTTCTGGATATAAAAAGTGTACATTTCAAAGCCAAGTTTGCACATTTTAGCAATTATTCGAAACGTTTCTCAGCAGGTTGGAATGACAAGACTATACTGTCGGCTTTTTTGTTGTTGTATATCACATATAAGGTGAAAATAAATAATTAAGTAATGTAAACCCTCAATGTTTTAACCTTGTTGAAAAATATTTAATATAATACAAAAATGAGTTTCTAAAAGTCGGTCAATTTCTCTCACACCCTTCTGAAAAGAAAAACACGCAAAATGCCCGCTCCTTGACCTAAATACTTCTGGAAGACATACTTACTATAAAGTGAAAATAAAGTAGTAAGTAAAGTAAGAATTCATAGTTTCAACCTTGTGTACAAAATATCTAAAATAATTATAAAAAGTAAGAAGTTTATCATGGCCTTCTGGGGGCCCTGCAAAATGCTGCTTTTGTTACAGTTCCAGGTTATGAGGTGTTCTTCTCACGGTGACAGACAACATGACAGCTGCCATTGATCTCCATTCTCTTATATTAGCAACTTCCATTGACCCTATCCTAAATGTGATAAATATTTAGGCATCATAGTCACCGTCTAAAGTGGAATCAAGATAGAGGGTTTTTTCCCTTACCAAAGTTTTTATGTACTCTTTCCTTTAGCAGATCTTGCATGTTGAACACCAAGTAGTGTTTCTAAGAGTTGCCGTACCCTCAGTTTTCACCCTGGCTTCCCACATATTAATGATGCAATAAAAGGCGGCGTGGTAGGAGCAAGTTACGGATAATTGCAAAGTCATGCTCCATAGGGCCTGCGCGGTTTATTTGATTAACCTCTGGTGACAGGTCAGATGTTGGGAGTATGTTTTTCAGCCAGATGATCACAGGTCATTTATGGCCTCCCACTGAAGGATAATCAATAGCTAGATAGACAGACAGCAGAACAAATCTGTCATCATACTCATGTTTGTGTTATGTCTGGTCCTGAGGCGTAGGAACTGGCAGATATCATGATTCTGCCGCCGCTCGCTGACACTTTCTGCCTGGCCTGGTGTTTACAGAGAAATGAAAATGAGAGAAGAAGAAAGAAAACAGAGAGCTTCTCTCATAAACTCTGGCCTCAATTAAACCCAGGGAATGTTTCTGTTTCTATACCTGCCTCACACTTTGTTCTCTCCTAGCCACAAAATGGCAGAACGTGCGTCAAACGGTCCATTCAGAAAGAGAAGACGGGGAGAGGCGGGAGAGAGGAGGGAGGGAAAAACAAATGTCATGAGATGCAAATAGTCAAACGAATCCAATCTGCTTTACAGCAGTTTTACAGCACATCCTGGCCCTGCACAACCCCTCTCATATCCTGCTCTCTGCTGCCTCTCTCTGCCACCCTCCCTCTCTGCTGCTCTCTGAAAGCACCGCCCGCTTTGAGCTCCGACAGGCTGTAAACAAATGCAATTTTGCATTTCCTGTAGTCTAGACACAACTGAGGCAGAGCTGCAGCAGCGCTCATTCATCGTCTGTGGAGCAGATAAACGCTTTAAGGTTGTAAAACAACTGAGTGCTAAACATATAGCCACAATGCTAAGAGCAAGCTGTCTACTTTGAAGAAAAGATATTGGTAAAATTATCAATTTTTAACGAAGGAAAAAACCTCGATAGGTTGGGGATATAACATTGGAACAAAATGGTAAAAAATTATAAGAAATAACTTATATTTCCCTAAAAATTCTGGGAAATCCAGGTAAAGCCTAAAAATCGCATACCTTTAAAACCCTTATCCTTAAAAAACATTAAAATCCACAAACTGTATAGATTTCCCTAGAACAACAATATTTGATGAATCAAATTTCACAGATTGTTCCCTAAAAGCTGAAATACTAACGATTGGAAATATCTAAACATGTACAGTATAAAGAAATCCTTAAAAATACCTTAAAGCCATACAAATCCCTTAAAGGGAGAGTTCCCTAAAATGACAAATCTTGAGAATTCAATAAAATACAAATAAATAAAATCTCCTTAAAACACACTCTAAACATGAACTAGCAATCTTAAAAAAACGATAGTAAACTTAAAAAGTAAAAAACAAAATGTATAGGAACTGCCATCAAAATCCAAAATCTTTAACACATTACACTACTCTTACATTTTGCATACCCCAGTTAAAATAATGCTATTTTCTTGCCTTTTCTTGTATTAAACACCAAGACAGTGAACGTGCCTTTGAGGTGCATCCTGGGTAAAATGTCCCCTGCTGCAGAGACAGAGGGCCGAGCAGCGCAGCCAGACGAGACGAATGAAAGACGCAGAGATGATCATTGATTTAATCACATCATCAACTGCAGCCTCTTCAGGGCCAACGCAGCTAATCCATAAGCAGCAAACGGATTCACGCCAGCAATCACAGCTAAATGAGGATCAGGACGTGGCGCAGGGATCAGCTTCATCACCTTCATCACCTCACATTATGAAGTGTCTCAGCATCGATCGGGGATAACAACTACATGTCCATCGACCGCATACACATAACTGCATCGACAAGAGAATCAGACGGATAATTGTTCCTCTGTCATCTAACTCCAACAGGAGCCTCCTGGGTGGGTGGGTGTGTGTGTGTGTGTGTGTGTGTGTGTGTGTGTGTGTGTGTGTGTGTGTGTGTGTGTGTGTGTGTGTGTGTGTGTGTGTGTGTGTGTGTGTGTGTGTGTGTGTGTGTGTGTGTGTGTGTGTGTGTGTGCGTGCGTGCGTGTGTGTGCGTGCGTGTGTGTGTGTGTGTGTGTGTGTGTGTGGGGGGGTGTTTGTGTGTGTGTGTGTGTGCGTTCGTGCGTGTGTGTGACTTGAACACTTTCTTGAAGTTAAAGGGTGATCAGCTATCAGAAATCACAAACTAAAAATACACTTTATATCCACGTATTTCAGACAAATGTATGTAATGGAATATTTATTTGTATTTGTATGGGCACATTGAGTGCATCATTTCATGTTCACAATGATGTGCAATTGTTATGTTTTTTTCAGAGTTACATTTCCAGTGGAATAGGAAGTTATCAGATTCTTTACTTAAGTGAAAGTACCAATACATTTCTGGATACACTTTCCAAAGAAGCTCCATACAATTCATGCAGCACATGAATATTATCAGTAACATTTTCTTAAAGGATCAAAAGTAAAAGCACTTTCCACTGAAAAAAAACATATTGTTAAGAGATATATGTCCATGCACAGCATTTTACTTTTGTAGCTAAGGAGAAGGACATATTTCGGGGATCATTAGATAACGAAAGAAGAATAAAGAAAGTGAGGCGTGTGGTGCAGTGGGTTGTGCGTTGGTGATCTGATCAGGCGGTCACAGGTTCAAACCCCACTGCAGTCAGAATGTCGTTGTGTCCCTGAGACACTTCACCCCAAACTGCTCCTGTGGGGATTGTCCACAGTGTTGAGTATGTAAGTCGCTTTGGATAAAAGCGTCTAACAAGTAACATGTAATGTAATGTTCTGTGAAACAAATTGGAAATATCTTTGGGGATTTTTAATACATTTTTGCTTTTCATTCAAACTCAATCATTCAGACCTGGGGAGTAACAGATTTCATGTAACGGGATAACGTAATCAGGATACAAAAAAAAAAACGGTATTCCCTTAAAGTTACATAAAAAAACAACATAATCAGATTACTGTTACATTTCTAAATACTGAGGATAACTAGCATGATTTCATGTCAGTGAAAACCTAAAAAGAGCATGGTGGTTTTTGTAAAGGCTCAGATGTTGTCTCTTCTCTGTGAGCTGTTCTGTTCTCTAGGATAACACTTTAAGTGTGAATCTATACGTGTACTGCCTGAATCTACTTTATGGTTTTCACTTTCTTTGCTTCATTTGTTCCGTTTTTAATTCAGTAGGTGAACCTATATGTTCATAAAATAGTGTGTGTGAGCTTAACTGTGTGTGTTAAACTAAAACGGAGCATTTTCTCTCAGCTTTAACCTGTAGTATGTGCTCATGTGGTTCATTGTTGGTGTATGGCTGCTGCCTGAACATGCTTCATGAAAGGCAGGTTTTCCTATCAATAAAATAATTCTTGATCTAAATGTCTTGGATTCTTCTTTATTAAGGTAACATTGTTCTGTTGTCTTAGATATAACACTTAAGTAAAAAACATCTTATGATATTCCTTTTCTCTTTTATGCATTAGCATGATTTCAAGGGAATACAAAAGAATGGCAAATAATCAGGTTACATTACCTTTATATTTCAATACTGAGGTTAGCGACAATTTTTTTTGTTACAGGTAACTTATAATTTTAATGGAATGCATTTAAAATCACCTTCTCAACTCAGCTTTCTTGGCCTCCAACAGTTATTGTATGAAGTGTGTGATGTTAAAAATACAAATGTGAAATTGCTGCTAAAACTGACAAATATCTGGAGCATAAAGGGGCCTCACACTGAGTTTCTGTAAGAGATCACCAAGCAGGTTTGGAATATGGGATCATCAATATGTTTTGATGTAAATTCTAGAAAATGAATGTAGTGGCGTGAAAACTGTAATTTCCTTTGAATGATAAGAACGTGGAAATACTGCGAGCATACGCCCTCAGAATGTTCCTAAAGCACAACTGTCTCAGGAAGAAGTTCAATCTGAAATACACACATTATCTTGTCCCAGAATCTCAGTCAAAGCTGAAAGTGCTAAATATTATTTTTGTGGAGGAGTCTCATTAGTTTCTCAGGGCGTTTTACAAAAGCGAAGGCATGAGGAAAGAGTGAAAAGAAGGACATAAAAAAGGCTACTTTCTTTTGATCTGATATCAGGGCAGAAAAGCCTTCTTTCCTTTCCTCCTCTTGGGTGAAAAATACAACCCTGGGAAAGCTTTTCGGGGTTATTATTGGATGTCCACTCTTAAAGTATTTCCTCAACAATCCAATGTTGTGCTCCTAATAGAAATCTATGAATGCTTCTCAGGGGCGGCGGACAAAGCTACGGCGGGGCTGTACATCTGTGAGTTTAGAAACAAAGCTTTGTTTGTGAGCCTCAATCACTTGTGCTCATGAAAGCAGACACTTACTTGAAAAACTTTCTTTTTTTCTTTCAGGGGAGGGGGGTGTGGGGACACTCTAAACCTACATCCTGGTATAAATTTGCAAAACGCAATACAGGCCTGATTGTGTGTGGAGCAGAACGCAGGATGCATACAAATAGAATCCCCTTCTGAAATGTCCCCTTTTCCCTTTGCATGGCTCAGTGGCTAATGTACAATAAGTCAACAAAAGGGGGCTTTAATACCAATGACCGGGATACTGTTATTTTATCTTTTTTTACAGTATTTAATTGGAAGTTTTCCCTGAAACATTACACCGTGCTTTCAAATGCCCAAAATCTAAGAGGAGATTGATAAGAATTTCCCTTCTCTTCCTCCTCTCTTAAAGTTTTTTTTAAAAAGCCTTTCAGGAGAGAGCAAGTTTTTGCCGAAGGGAGACTAAAGTTACAAGTGTGTGGCATTTTGTGCAGGGGAGAATGAAATCGGAGGCTTGGACGCGCGGATAAGGACAGGCTGGGAAAAAGGGAAGTTGGCAGTGGGAGCGGGTCAACAGCGCGCCTCAGAGCCGTACCCACTGCACCAGGTGTCCACTTAATTCAAATGATACTATTATTCATAGACAGAGGAAGAGTATTGAAACGGACCCCCCTCCTCCCCCCTCCAAATCATTTGCAACTGAATACAGATATAATCCTGGAAATATAAGTCTCCATTAAGGCTATCCCATTTAGCAAACAAGGCTCCCATTGTGCAACATGTTGTGTGTATAAATCAGTCTGAGGGGAGAGGGAGGAAGAAAGACGAGGGAGAAAGTAAAACAGCGAGTCCGAGACCAGATTTGAGAATGTCACTCAGTCACACATGACAATTAGGAGTGTGTTTAGCTTTCTGATTTTATGGCGTCTTCTTTGTTAGGCTTGATTTTATTCGTTACTTTATTCAGAAAAAAAAAAGAAGTATAGTAAATCAAAGAAGAAAATGAAGCCGGAATAACAGCTGTGCACATTATGGAAATAGCAGCAATTATATTGTTAATGATATAAATATATATAATTTGTGTTTAAACAAATGTAATAATAGAGGTCAGAAATGTGTTCTTCCTGCATGATAAACACAATTAGGAATTGTTCATGTGCTTTTGATGTATACTGACATTTACTGATGTCACTGCATCCCCAACATATTAACACTCCAAGAATAAAGGAAAACATAGACAAAAATAGTAAAAGGGCTATAAAAAGGCCCAGCAGGCCACAAATTCAAAATACAACATGCAATAAAACCAAAACAGGAATACTTGACCGCATTAAACGTTTTTTAAATGATTTTAAGTGGAGAAATATTTTGAAAATCTGGATTTCTTTTTAATTTGACTGATATTATTACGTCAAAAGTGAAAAAGTTATGAGCCCAAATCAACTTTTCAAAGATGCAATGTATCAAAAAGGCCTCAAATTGCACTTTGCAATTGAATATGTAATGAAACCTAATGAAAGAGACGTACTGTAAATAATATCCTTTACATGGAGTGTAAAAGTGTAGGGGACTTATATCCAACATTATCTGCATAACATACACACAGCCATTTATTTTAATGTCAAACTAATTTAAATTAACCTAAAAATAAACTGAGCCAAGATCTAATCCAGCTGGTATCATAGCATGGTTATGTACCGGCGGACACATTGCTAGATTTTTAGGATATCTTTTTTATTTTCTGGCATGATTTCTGGCAATTTATGGAAAAACTAAGGCCTGTTCTTTTCAATGTTTCATTGTTATTTTTTCAGGCCTTAACTTTAAAAATAAATAAATCACCACAGAGAATGGTTCCCAGTTGCCTAATCTCGCTAATTAATTTCAGTTCCCGGTAAAGAAAAGGACAGAAAGCGCTTCAGGACCCCCCCTTCCCCTCCCGGCCCCTGCTGCTGGGTACAGTACGTCACCAGGACTTCTCTTCACTCAGTGGATCAATGTAATCCTGCAGAGGAACGTGTGGAGCGGGGCAATCACACATAACAATGGCTGTACACACTCTGTTCCCCTCACACACACACACTCAGAGGTGAAAAGAGCAGCGACTTTATACAAGCAGACTCTATGAAGCTCCTGATCACTTCTGACCACCACAGAAGAAGAGTTTCAGCAAGGGCCAATTACAGGTTAATCTTCCAACTAAATATCCAATGAAAAGAGCTTATATTGACAGACACCTCAAATGAACGCACATGCTGAAGGATAACATCAAAAATACTTCACTGGAAGTGTCACTTGAACGCCTCCTTTTTGAGGCCTGATCACTGCTGTCAGTGAGATTGAATTGAATTATTATAGCATACTGTATAGGACAAACATGTGGTCAGAGGTTTGGCTTGGAAGGATGTATACATCATTTTGACTGTCTTAAAAGTTGAAATCAGCTTAATTTGCCAAATGATCCTCAGGAAGCTCTAAGACTTGGCCCTACTGTATAATTTAACCAATGTGAAACATGTTGCTCTTTTGAATCAAAGTAACATTGGATACAGTTAAATGAATATATCCTTTATTTCTGAAGAGCTTCTTCTCATTTTGTGTCAGTGTAGAAGCGTTTTCCCCCAGGTTGCTGTACGGGACACTTGTTATTATTTACAGTTTGCATCAATCACAGAAAGATGAGCTAAATCTAACATTTACATTTATTTAGTTATAATTATTAGTCAATAAATCGATTAGTTGATTGACAGATAATTATTTGACATTTGAGTAATTTTTGTAATTATTAACAAACAAATACGCCAATAAACATCATGTGTTGTCTTATATATATATAGTTGTTATTGTTTATTTAAAACAGTTTTCCTTTTGAATATTAAAAATCGACATGCAAAATTGTTTTGTTATAGCTGAACTGAAAACTCACTCATCGATTTATTTCTCTAAATAATAGGCAACTATTTTGATAACTTCATAATACTTCAGTATTCAAAAATAGTTCATTATTTTCTGGTTCCAGCTATTGAATGTGAGGATTTGTTTTATTTCCTCTGTGTCATATCCGTGTAAACTGAGTATTTTTGTGTTTTTGCCGGACGGTCAAACAAAAGAAGTGATTTAACGTCATCATCTTGGCCTTTTGAAATGTTGGATATGCAAAACTATACAAAAAACTCTTTATAAAAAGTTGGATTTCAGTGAGGTTGCCTTGCATAAATAAAAGTTTGCATTAGTCAATCAATCGACAGCACTTTTCTAAGTCAATTCACAAAGATTCCAAAAAATGACTATTTCAGACAACATTAAAACTCTTGTTGTATGTCTATCTTCATAAACCTTTATAAATTCCTCATTGGGTTTTCCAGACCTGTCTGTGTCTCCGTCTCTCTGTCTCTAAGCTGAAGTTCCCATGACCCGTCACAATACAGTGATGATGTATTCAAGCAGTGATGTATGAAATTCGGGCAAATAAAAACCTTTGTCCTCCCACACTGGCTAATTATTTGACAGATTGGAGTCCTGTTGTGTGTGGATACTGTGAAGGAGCCCTCCGCGGCCCATCCCCCACCCAATAAAGAGGCCACTTGCAGAAAAAATTCCTCTATAGCCACCCTTTTCTATTCTTTGTTAGAAGATTACATTTTTTCACCACATTTTGGAATGACAAAATGGGGGAGAACTGTGGGGTTTTTGGAGGGGCACCCTGTGTGCTCAGGCAGTGACAGAGGGGGCCAGGACAGCAGTCAGTGGCCGTTTAAAAAGATTTTCTCAAGCAGAAATATTTAATCTTCTCAGGGAAAATAAAGCAGAGAAAAAACAGAGGACAAAAAGAAGCAAATCATCCACAGGTCTCCCCCCTCTCCCTCCCTCCCCACAGTTATCTGTACAAAAACAAGAGAGAAAAAGATTATGTAAGATTGATAGAATAAATCTGCATGTGTAAGTATGAATTATACATGTTCCCACATTTACGCGAGACAGCTTTTCTGATGATTTCTTTTATGTCAATTTTACACAGAGACAGACGCTGCGCCAAAGGAAAGATCAGTTATTGTAAAAATACTGACAAAAGTGTAACCAGACAACTTTAGCATAGTGAAATGGTATTTTGCATTAGTATTTTATGTTGACTGTTAATCTGCATTTTTTTCTCACAGCGACAACTTTTCTGTAAAGAGCTAATTAACAAAGCTGGAAGCCTTGAATTACTTGAATTACTGGGCTCTGTTTTTCCAATTGGTATGTGTAGAAGGAGCATGATTATGCACATTGCATGCAGGTGCAAAATGCTTTTGGAAAACAGCAAAGAGAGAGGAGAATCCATACCACAAAATCACCCAATAGACACGTCAATCCAAGGCTGATCTTCATCTGGTCAAACATCAGCCATAAAACTTTAACCACACTTATCACCGAAGTCTTTTTTGTACAGTAGCCTTAATAACATTTTAGTTTAGCATCAATTTCCAGGTGTTTTATTGAAGTCCACTGTTTGAAATCAGTAGTTCACTATTCAAAGTTCTGGCCACATTTTCTAGCTAGCTTAATTAGCTTAGATGTGGCTAAAGCTTAACCTGCTGACATTAGCCCTAAACTATAATCTAACATTTGGTGCAGTCAACCATGCTACTATATTAGAACACATCACTTCAGCAACAGTATTGTTTGCAGTTATGTTTTTTTCTAATAGATTTTGGATCTTTCTAAATTAAGGTGACCAGATTTTCAAAATTAAAACCGGGGACGTTTTGAGTTTTGCGGTCAATATATCATTAACATATCCAATTTTCTTCACTGTTAAAGAAAAAAGGGGGACAATTCTGGTTCAATGTCATTCGAACATTTTAACTGTTGGATACAAACAGAAGGACGATAGCTCATATGAGACTTCAAAGGTCTTTTATTTTGAAACTGTACATCAGATTGTCCAGAATCTCTAGTGGCTAGATGGGGTGTTCTGTTATTACCCTGGAGTGAAATAAGTCTTTGATAATTTGACAGTTTTTTATTTATTCTTGTATAAAAACATAAGGACGATAGCCCATATATGAGATTTCAAAAGTATTTTATTTTTAAATTCTTCATCAGATTGTCCTGATTTTCTCTGATTGACTAGATGGGGTCTCCTGCTATCACCCTGAAGTGAAATAAGTATTTGATTGACTTCGAATGACTCTTTGATCATGGACGGTTTCCATTAAATAATAATCAAAATACATGGACAATAGATCTAATTTGAGATTTCAAAACAGCATACATTTTAAATTGTGCTTCAGAAAGTAACGTTATTTTAGGTGTGTTGTGAGATGGTGTCAACATCAATTGAAATTAGTCACCCAGTGGAAATGTCCGATATGTCTTCATAACTGTATCCTTACATTTTACATTCACTCAGTTACAGTGGGGCAAAAAAGTATTTAGTCAGCCACCAATTGTGCAAGTTCTCCCACTTAAAAAGATGAGAGAGGCCTGTAATTTTCAACCTAGGTATACCTCAACTATGAGAGACAAAATGAGAAAAGAAAAATCCAGAAAATCACATTGTCTGATTTTTAAAGAATTAATTGGTAAATTCCTCGGTAAAATAAGTATTTGGTCACCTACAAACAAACAAGATTTCTGGCTCTCACAGACCTGTAACTTCTTCTTTAAGAGCCTCCTCTGTCCTCCACTTGTTAACTGTATTAATGGCACCTGTTTGAACTCGTTATCAGTATAAAAGACACCTGTCCACAACCTCAAACAGTCACACTCCAAACTCCACTATGGCCAGGACCAAAGAGCTGTCAAAGGACACCAGAAACAAAACTGTAGACCAGCACCAGGCTGGGAAGACTGAATCTTCAATAGGTAAGCAGCTTGGTGTGAATAAATCAACTGTGGGAGCAATTTTTAGAAAATGGAAGACATACAAGACCACTGATAATCTCCCTCGATCTGGGGCTCCACGCAAGATCTCACCCCGTGGGGTCAAAAGGATCACAAGAACGGTGAGCAAAAATCCCAGAACCAAACCGGGGGACCTACTCAATGACCTGCAGAGAGCTGGGACCAAAGTAACCAAGGCTACCATCAGTAACACACTACGCCGCCAGGGACTCAAATCCTGCAGTGCCTGACGTCTCCCCCTGCTTAAGCCAGTACATGTCCAGGCCCGTCTGAAGTTTGCTAGAGAACATTTAGATGATCCAGAAGAGGATTGGGAGAATGTCATATTGTCAGATGAAACCAAAATAGAACTTTTTGGTAAAAACTCAACTAGACGTGTTTGGAGGAGAAAGAATGCTGAGTTGCATCCAAAGAACACCATACCTACTGTGAAACATGGGGGTGGAAACATCATGCTTTGGGGCTGTTTTTCTGCAAAGGGACCTGGACGACTGATCCGTGTAAGGGAAAGAATGAATGGGGCCATGTATCGTGAGATTTTGAGTGACAACCTCCTTCCATCAGCAAGGGCATTGAAGATGAAACGTGGCTGGGTCTTTCAGCTTGACAATGATCCCAAACACACCGTCCGGGCAACGAAGGAGTGGCTTCGTAAGAAGCATTTCAAGGTCCTGGAGTGGCCTAGCCAGTCTCCAGATCGCAACCCCATAGAAAATCTTTGGAGGGAGTTGAAAGTCTGTGTTGCCCAGCGACAGCCCCAAAACATCGCTGCTCTAGAGGAGATCTGCATGGAGGAATGGGCCAAAATACCAGCAACAGTGTGTGAAAACCTTGTGAAGACTTACAGAAAACGTTTGACCTCTGTCATTGCCAACAAAGGGTATATTGTATACTCCTTCCTTCCAGCCTCGCGTGAGGCAGTCGCAATTTTTACAGGCTCCCACTACCTGTTAGCATCTGGCATCTGTTAGCATAGATCTAGCTCTCCGGCTTAGGCTCCATCTATGTCCATCTATGTTCCATCTTTAACGCCATTGATCTGTGGAGGATCTGCCGCGGTTTGAGGGCCTGCCGTCCACCCATTTCTGCTTCTGCTGGTGGTGGTTCCCACGGCTGAAGGCCGCTATCCACCTGCTGTTAGAGGCCTACTCCCACCTGTTGGGTGCTACTGTGCGGGGGAGGCCTGGTCTGGAGATACCGCGGAGAAACCGGAGTGTTGCCACACTGCTGATTGCCTATTTCCTTGCTGCTGTCCTGACGTGGTTTTGCTTCGGGAACATCGTGGATGCTGTTGAGCTGGACTGGGAAAATGGCAAATGTCGTGTTTCTGCTGTGCCTTTTTTTGACTGTGCTGGACAAGGAGAAGTTCGCTAGTCATCCTGACAATTCTGCTGGATGCGGGTCCGTTCTGCCGCCCGCAGTGGACATCCCCTGTACAGGTTCGGATGGGTTGCACAAACAATTGCTAGTTGCACTGTCGCGGACATTCATTTCGTCAAATGTCTGTCTTTCTCACATGCCTGCCACAATGGTCCTTCAGAATTGTTTTTTGAACTCTAATCTCACTTTTGCGAAGTTTGCTGGTGACTCTAGAACAGCTGAAAATGTATGTGTGTTGATTAAGAGGAAAAGGTGCTTGGTATTTTTATTGTTGTTACTATCAGGAAATGTACAGCCAAATCCGGGTCCACCTGGTAGTTTTAGTCAAATAGCTACTCCTGCTGATTTTAGTTCTAGATCGGGGTTAGGTTTAATTCATTTAAATGTGCGCAGTCTGTTACCTAAATTAGATTTTGTCCGTATTTGGGCGAGTTCAACTGATGCTGATGTCATTGTCTTATCAGAAACGTGGCTAGACAAATCGATCTTGGCCTCTGACATTTACATAAATGGTTACAATGTATATCGCACTGACCGTCCTAAAAAAGGTGGTGGCGTTGCCATTTATGTCAAAAATAAGTTTTGTGTAACAAAAATGGTTTCCAAATCTGTTAGTAAACAACTAGAATTTTTAGCTGTGAATGTCGAAGTAACAAAGGGTCAACAGGTCATGGTGGTGGGTTGCTACAGGGCCCCCTCGGCTGTCAAGGACTCCTTATCTTCATTGGCAAAACTGTTATCTCAACTTTCCTACAAGGAAATAGTGCTGCTTGGTGATTTTAATTGGGATTGGTTAACTTCTGTGTCAGAGGATTTTAAAAACCTGTGTACCTCTTTGAACATTACTCAGATTATAGACAGTCCTACTCGCCCAAATATTAAGTCCCCAAATAAATCCTCCTTAATTGATCTAATTTTAACAAATGTTCCATATAAATACTCATCTGTGGGAGTATTTGCTAATGATGTGAGTGACCACTGTGTTGTAGCCACAATTAGGGACACTAAGGTCCAAAAAGTTAAACCACGCATCATCACAAAGAGAGATAAAAAACACTTAGTGGAGCAGGGTTTTTTACATGATCTGTTTGATTTTGATTGGGGAAAAATCGATCTGTGTGCTGATGTAGAAACTGCATGGTCTTATTTTTATCTTGGTTTTATAAAAATTATAGATAAACATGCACCTCTGCGTAAATTTAGAGTGAAGGGACGAAACAATCCCTGGTTTTCTGCTGAAATGTCCAGTCTCCTTCATGAGAGAAACAATGCCTGGGCAAAGGCTAGGAAATCAGGCTCAGAGGTAGAATGGCTACGCTTTAGGCAGCTAAGGAATAGCTTTACTTCAAATGTCAAAAGTGCTAAGTCAAAGTACTATTTGTCAGTTACCACAGAAAACCTGAATAATCCTAGTAAATTTTGGAAAGCCATAAAATCGATTTCCACTGGTGATATCCCAAATGAGCTACCTCCGTACCTCACCACAGCATCTGGCATTATATCAGACAGGGCCACCATGCTAAATTGCTTTAATAAGCATTTTGTCTCTTGTGGCTCTCTGTTTGATTCTGTCACTGACTGTGCTTCTGCTTCTGTGAACGCTCCAGTCCTTGACTCTGAACAATGTGGTCTGGAAAACCCTTTCAGTTTTACTCCTTTAACTGTTGGTATTGTCCATGAAGCTTTATCCAAGTTAGATCCTAAGAAACCGGCTGGCCCGGACAACGTAGAACCTTTCTTTTTAAAGATAGCTGCAGATTTTATTGCTCCACCTCTTACTTCTCTTTTTAACCTCTCCCTCAGCACAAATACAATTCCTAAAGTATGGAAGTCTGCTTATGTCCTGCCTCTACTGAAAGGAGGGGAGGCAACTATTTTAAATAACTATAGGCCAATCTCTAAATTGTCAGTTTTGGCTAAGGTGCTCGAACGACTTGTGAGTGAACAAGTAAAGGAGTTTTTATGTATAAATGATATCCTGTCTAAACATCAGTCAGGCTTCAGGAAGAAACATAGCACCATCACTGCAACAATGAAAGTGGTAAATGATATTACTAGTATGCTAGATAATAAACAGAGTTGTGCAGCTCTGTTTATTGACCTTTCCAAAGCGTTTGACACCGTTGATCATCGTGTCTTAAAACAGAGGCTACTCAGTACTGGCATATCCAGCCATGCAGTGGGGTGGTTTGTGAACTACCTCTCTGAAAGGTCCCAATGTGTTCACTTTGATGGGCTGTCTTCTGAGTGGTTAAACATTGCTAATGGTGTTCCTCAAGGTTCTGTTTTAGGTCCACTTTTATTCTCCATATATATCAACAGTTTAGGTGAAAATGTGGATGAAGCTACTTTACATTTTTATGCGGACGATACCGTGATGTATTGTGCAGGTCCCTCCATTCAGGAGGCGGTTGTTAAATTACAGGCTGTTTTTAACATTATTCAGACTCAGCTCTCTGAACTAAAGCTTCTTTTAAATGTGGATAAAACCAAGATAATGCTCTTTTCAAAAGCTAAAAAGTCACCAGAGCCTGTTTTAGATATTGTATCAACGCAAGGAACAAAACTTGAAGTTGTTGCCTGTTACAAATACCTTGGTATCTTGCTTGATGACTGTCTCTCTTTTAAACTTCATGTCAATAACCTGCTTAAAAAACTGAGGGTTAGGCTAGGTTTCTTTTTCAGGAATAAGTCCTGTTTCTCGCTTGAGGCCAGGAAAAGGCTAGTCACTGTGACCTTTTTACCTGTGCTGGACTATGGTGATCTGCTGTATATGAATGCACCTGCCAACTACCTAAGCAAACTAGATGCTGCGTATCATAGTGCTCTGAGATTTGTCACTAACTGTAAAGCACTTACTCATCACTGTACATTGTATACCAAGGCAGGTTTACCATCACTCACTGTACGGAGGCTCAGTCACTGGTACACTTTTATCTATAAAGCTATGTTGGGCAAACTCCCGTATTATATCTGTTCATTGATAAAGCAGAAAGTTGCAAGCAGCTATTGTCTGCGATCACAGGATATAGTCTTGTTAGATGTGCCAAGAGTAAGGACTGTCTTAGGTAAGACAGCTTTTATGTGCGCAGCTCCACTTGCTTGGAACAGTCTACAGGCAAAATTGAAATTGAGCATTTTTATTTCTTTGAATGTATTTAAGGCATGTCTAAATGAAATGCTTTCTGACACTCTGGGTATTTGTAAATGTTGAATATGTAAATATGATATCCTCTGTTGTTTGTATGTTGTTTTTATGTTTCATGTGGAACTAAATGATGCAGGTCTCCCTTGTAAATGAGATCGATGATCTCAAGGGACTAATCTGTCTAAATAAAGGTTTGAAATGAAATGAAATGAAAATATAACAAAGTATTGAGATGAACTTTTTTTATTGACCAAATACTTATTTTCCACCATGATTTGCAAATAAATTCTTTAAAAATCAGACAATGTGATTTTCTGGATTTTTTTTCTCATTTTGTCTCTCATAGTTGAGGTATACCTAGGATGAAAATGACAGGCCTCTCTCATCTTTTTAAGTGGGAGAACTTGCACAATTGGTGGCTGACTAAATACTTTTTTGCCCCACTGTATATGTGGTAGTTATACGAAGTTTCTTTAAAATGATTATTGATCACATTATATAGTACATATTTCTTAATTTAAGCTCCAGTATATATGAATATGTTTGGTGTGTTTTTTAGGTATATTTGTTATTGACCGAGTAAACGCTTTTATTTTGAAGGCAGTTTTTACAGGCCTCTATCTATCTATTCGCGCACCGCAATACAACGTGCGGGCTGGCGTGACTGTGTTTTCCGAAGTGGGGGCTGGCTTGACCCCAGTTTGTTTACCCAGTGTTTCCTGACACGAAACGTTTTATTTTACCTTGCTATGTGTTTTTAACGTATATTTAAAAAACGGGGACATCCCCGGTAAACGGTGACTGTCCCCGGAAAACGGGGACGTCTGGTCACCCTATTCTAACTTGTTAGTTAGCTTATGACAGAGCATAAACTACTTAGCATAATTCTTACATTTTTTGGATCAAATAACATATTATAACCTTTAAAAAAGTGTTGCAAGTGTTCATTTATTAATATATGTAGGCTATTGATTGATTTAGTATTGATCCCAATCAGCTTTAAACTGAACTGGAATTCACAACTTTAGCTGCTATCCACGTTAGAAAAACTAGCATGCTAACATAAGCTATGTTAGTTAAAATAAGTTTAGTGGGTACAAAATATACATTTAATGCTAATACAAATGCTGTTTGTGTTTTGTTGATTTTGGATGATGCTCCCTAGTAGGCTTCAATAATGAATCATACTATTTCAGGGGTTTTGTTAAGTAACTATTAATCTGAAATAAATATGGTTTAGTATTTTAAGTGTGTTGTTATATTTATGTTTTATTAATTTTGCAGAATAGTGTCTTTGAGTTCTGTTTAAAGCACTTTATAAATAATGTAATAATTATATATAATAATCAGTGGCGTTTTCTCCTGGAGGCCAAGGGAAGCCAGGCTTCCCCTGTTTTTTCGGATTGTAGTTATAATTTTAATAAATAAATAAAAACACGTTAAGTTTCGGAAATTCTTTGTTGTGTGTTGCTGCCGGCCCGTCTCTCCCCCATTCTCATTGAGTATTTTACAAAGAGTGAAACAGCGCCCCTCTAGATGTTACGGTGAAACAGTAGATTGCACTCTGTTGCGAGAGGAGGCCAGCCGAAATTGGCTTCCCTTGGTGAAAAAAATGGAGGGATTGACCAATCAGATGAGGCTCACGTCATGCCCCTGCCAACCTGTGATTAGTCAGGGCCATGCCAAGGGAAGCCAGAGGCGGCTGGCTTCCCTTTCCTCACAATCCAATCAAATCGCATCAACTTAGTGTTGCAGTGACGCGTCCTATACGCGGAAGTAAGCTGCGCTCGGTTGCCCTCCACAAAAAAGCAATAGGATTTCTCCATAGGATTTTGGAAAATAGCTCGAAATAAGGTCAGTGGAAAACGAACCTGTTAGATAAATGCACGTTTTCTTCAGTCGGATAATAACCACATGTATACTTTTATAATTTTCTAATCATAAATCCAATCGATAGATAGTGTCACTGTACCACTCTCACCACCGTTAGAAAGTAGCAAGCAACTGAAGCAAGTGCAATTATGGAGGGTGGAGATTTGGAGTATTTAATCAAAAATAATTGTATTAAACTTCCGCTAAAGCAGCAACAACGACTAAAATCTGATGACAGGCCAATGCCCAAACTGGAGCTGTGTACAGCGAGGAAAAAAGGAGCGAATCGGACGTAAAACGTTAAAGGTATCCTGATTTAGTTTGTGAATGAATGCTTATTAGAGTTTCGACTGGAGAGTGCGTGCGGACCTGTCGGTCAGATAACAGGCGTGTGTAAGTCCTGCATGTATGATACAAATGTGTGTAAAATGATACCGGGTGCTGTAATCATCTGGTTACGTTATTACATTGACCACCACATCCCCGAACCAAAAGAAAGGAGGTATTATTGGCTTCCCCTAATATTTTCCCCACGCCACGCTATTGATAATAATAATAATATGTGTTATTATTAATATTAACTGTAACACATAATGTCAATGTTAATGTCGATATTAATTATTCTCTTTAGCTTAAAGTTTAGTAAGACATTCTTTCATCACTTTCTGCATTTTTCCCTTTTTCTTTACATCATACTAAATTATATTGTTTTTCTATTATTTTATTTTATGTTGTATTGTCTTGTGATTTTAGATGTAGCTGAGCCAAAACAAAAACTGGCATCATACATCACGCTCGGCCCATGACTAATATCACAGGCTCCAGGTTTGGACACAACCTTGATGTTGTGGTCCTGAAGCTACCAGAGTTTATCCTCTTGGCATCTGGCTGCGAGGTAGAGGGGACCGAGAGAAAGCATCTGCGGGGTCTCGCCACCCCCCACCCCTCCTCACAGAGCCCAGGCTGGAGGAAGAGTTGGCACCGGCCCAGTGGAGAGGTGGCTGGAGTATTAACCACACAACTTCCCCCACGTAGAAGGTTAAAACCCTTTCACAGTTCCCTCCCTCCCTCTCTCGGTAGCATTAGCAGAACATATGCTCCTTAAAAACATATGGTCAGCAGCTAAACTGCATCTCTTAAAACAATGGAAGAGCTCACTTTGAAGCGAAAGCGGTGAAAGTAATGATACATTTAGAAACAAAATAAAGGCGATTAGAGGATCCCATGTCAGGCTGTGGTGATTTATCACACACATATTGTCCCAATTAGCACGATTATGGCGATGGCACAGGCTGCTTGACCTTCTAGCACCATCCTCATTTGTATTGTGTCAACGAAAAAAATGCTCCTAAATCACTGGCTCGTCTCTCGCCGGTCAAATTACCGTACACTGTTTAAACCTGTGATCCCAGAGATATGGGAACGGGGACACAGTTAGAGGGAACTTTCCAAAATGTGACTGTGTCCTACTGCAAAACAAGTGTAAGATCATTGCAAAGCTTAATACTAGTAATATAGATAAAATCAGCAATAATATCTAAAACTTCAATAAAAGGTGCATTTAAAAATACCTCTAAAAGTCTTAAGTTCAATATTTTCACTGCAATCACTTTGTAGTAGTAATTGTGATGTCTTTAATATATATATATTTGTTTTTAAACTAACAAACAAAAACTACATTTAGGTTATCATAGTCTAATTATCTACCATTAAATCAACATGAAACATTTGTTGCATCTTTTAGCCAACATTACAGGATACAGGATTAAAGTACAGTGACACATTATGTTGCAACTAACTTTCAGAGTTTTTAAATAGTTTTCATCATAAACATCTACAAGCATTATATTATAAAAGTAGTATGTTACAATGAAAACAGTGGACATGATATAGACAAAGTAGAAACTACAGTAAGGAGACAGAGAAGTGTAAAGTAAAGGCAAAAATAATACGAAGAACGTTGATACAATATGAATGAAGAGTAAAAGTAGATACAATCATAAAAAGTAGAAAGTATACAGAAAAAAAGGAAAAAAATAAAACATTGACAGAAAAAACCCCACAGAAGATACAGAAAGAGAAAATAAATGTAAATGAATGTAAGGTAGATAAAAAAACAGATACAAATTAGAAAGTAGAAGTAAGTAGTAGAAGTAAGTAGTAGTAGTAGTAGTAGTAGTAGTAGTAGTAGTAAGTAAATACAACTTGGAGAGATGCTAAGTTGGTTAAACATTTGAAAATCAACTCAATATCAACACAAAGTAGATAAAATGCAAGAACGAAGGTCGACACAAAGTTTTGAGAAGAACATAAAGACAGACTTATTTGTCTCTTGCTGATTCATACACAGCAGATGCTCCGAGAGAGTGACAGTGTGTACAGTATGTGGCTGTGATGACTCTGTGCTGCAGCCACTGAGAGACGAGACAATGAGGCTGCTCCGGCCCGCCTCGTGTTGAAATCCATCTCTGGATGTTTTGTTTTGGCTAATGGCTGATGTGTCAGCTCGTATGTCTGTGTCAAACCACCGGCCAAGATCAGCCTCCCGACAGGGCTTTGTGTGTGTGTGTGTGTGTGTGTGTGTGTGTGTGTGTGTGTGTGTGTGTGTGTGTGTGTGTGTGTGTGTGTGTGTGTGTGTGTGTGTGTGTGTGTGTGTGTGTGTGTGTGTGTGTGTGTGTGTGTGTGTGTGTGTGTGTGTGTGTGTGTGTGTGTGTGTGTGTGTGTGTGTGTGTGTGTGTGTGTGTGTGTGTGTGTGTGTGTGTGTGTGTGTGTGTGTGTGTGTGTGTGTGTGTAACAGAGAGCTTGGAGTCGGGCATTTTTTGGGGTGGGATAAGGGGGGGGTTAGGCTTCGAAGGGAGCACATGGAAATGAGACCCATTCATCCCTCTACCCATGACCCCCCCGATTGGCATATGGCATGGCATTGTCCTTGGCCGCTGAGCCAGAAGTGATGCAATTTGTTGGCATGTCCTGTCATTTCACAAACTACCCATCCCATTGAGGCCGCCAGAAAACAACAACAGAAGACATGGAAGGGCAGCCAACAGCTCAGATACTGCCACTGCCCTGCCAACACACTCAGGGGGGGGGGGATGAAAAAGAACTTGGGCTAGAAACACTCATACATTTAGCCATATTACTCAGATTTAGCTTTTTATACACGTTTTTGAAATGTGGCAAAACATTTGCAGCTTGACATAGTATTTGAGAAAGCAACTGAAAGTTGTTTTAAAAGTGGAAAAATACGGAAAGAAGTTAAAATAGTGGTTACAATGGGAGTACTGAAAGAAGGGGTACATTTAAGGGTGTGAATAAAAGCTAGCTAAAATGAAAGCTGAAGTAAAAGTGCAGCACATGGTTTAAAATGCAACAGAAGTGGTACATTGAGCTGGAAGTGCCTGTTGAATTGTGTAAACAAAAAAACATGAGTCAGCTCAAGTGTAAGCTGAAGTGATAGAGCTGAAAGCCGCTGAGGTGTACTTTAGTGTGTGAACAGGTGTGAGAGTTAGAAGAGCGGAAGACGTTTTTGTTTAATGTTGCTTAAAGCAAAAAGCCTAATAATTCAAAAGGGTTAGAAATATCAGTTAAAGAGGAAGGGATTAATGCGGCCAAGATTTCTGTTAAACAAAGTGGTGAAAGCTGTTCAAATGTCAGTTATGATATAAGGGGTCAAAGTAATTTGCATATTAGAAAACAGACTTAGCTGAACAATGAAAACAATTGCTTAAAATGTGCATTTGAAATAAGAGTAAAAGCTGAAGTTAAAGTGGGAGGTAAAATACAATTACTGAATGAGATAAAAGAGCAGAAAATAATTTAAGTTTAGGCTGTTTCATATACTGAAAGGAGCCTGGACAAGCCTGGACTAAGTGACATTGAGCTTGGAGTTTGAGTTGAAGTGTAAGTTATGATAAAGGTTACTGCAAGTTCAAGTGTCTTACCTGCTTGCATCCGCTACGCCCTGTGTCCGCCAGTAAAACAGAAAAAGTAAATGAGTGTTTTTAGCGGTTTTGATCAAAGGGTCTATTGGTATTTAGGAGGAGTAGACCAATATTTATTACCACTTGAAGAAGCTGTCTTTAAATACAAACTCCCATGATGCTAACATGGCCACCAAACTCCCTTTTGTTGTTACTGTTTTGATTGAGAGACCCCTAGTGGCAGGAAACAACATATTGTACATTTCAAGATTAAAAGCTGAAAGTATTGGGAGTGTGCTGTGTATAACTGGTAAAAGATAAAAACCAGAATGTGTAACTCCAAGTTTCATTAATAATCGTGTTTGAGATACTAAATGATTAAAATAAAATAAAAGAGATGAATTCAGTCGACATGCAGTTGAAGTTGTACAGTAGTTGACATTTCAGAAAATAACTAACACACAAAACCAATATGCTTTTAGTTGTTTGCATGAAAATGGAAAAACTTGTTTTCAGCACTTCACCAGAAGTTAATGATAATTCGCTTCAACAAATATTTAATGCGGCATCCTGCCACAATGACATAATTTTAAAAAAGTATTTTTCTTTTTCACTTTGAGCCGAGGCTTGACCTCAAGCTGTCCAATGTTTAATTAACTCTCTCAAAACCTGACGGGGGTAGGAGGCTACAATCTTCAAAGAATATGACCAGTGCTTTGTGGAACATCAAATCCAGCTCCAGATCCCTTTGTGCAGAGTTTGCTCATAGTTGACCTCACCTTCTGTTGATACATCCTGTTGAAAGACGCGCTGGGCTGGGACAAAGAGGATTTCCCTGCAGGGAGACTCTGAGCCGTCAGTGGGAGAAGCTGCTGATGCTGCGTCACGTGTCTGATCTGTTGCTCATGCCTGAAAAGGATCAACGGAGAGATTAGTTGTTGTTTTTTCTTTCAAATGTTTGGCTGAAATCTGTCAGCCCCATGCAGAGGCGCCTATTGTTGCCTCTCAAGTGACATATCCTTTCATTTAAAACACAATTTGTCTCTTTCTCGGACAGAAAAAGTTCTCCACAAAGCACAATCCCTTAAAGGCTGCAGTTAAGATGTTTGTTTCTGTTACGTGGAGAGAGCTGACCACTCTCCTGCTGCCTCTGCTGGGGAGGGATGTCTTCAAGTTGCATGCTGGTAGGCAGAGGTGGAAGAAGTACTCAGATGTACTTCAATAAAAGTAAATACCTGTTCCAGGTACAAGTCCTGTATTAAAAATTTTACTGAAGTAAAAGTATAATCAGAATCAGAATAGTAGGTTCACCCTGGCGAGGACTATGCTTTGGTGTAAATGGTGCATTCAAAGACACAGAAAGAAGAATAGGTCGGGTTTTTTTAAATAAAAAGAGCAACAAATATTACTATTATAAAAAAATGTTTACAAACTATTGAAAAGACTTTAAAAATAAATAAAAATAAAGATAGTATTTACACACAATATATATGTAAGAAATTAGTACAGTAAAATAAAAAAAATTACAAACACTATATTGGCATCAAAATATACTTCAAGTACCAACATTGAAATTACTTTTGATCCTTATTGGCACATTTCACAATCCTATTTATTACATGTTTTAATTATAATCATTTATGTATTAATGTATTTATCAAGTGCTGGCAAGTGAGTTTACTCCAGGTGTAACTAATGTCTTAAGTGTTGATCATATTTGTTATCATTAATCCAATGTAAATGTAGTGGTTGAAGTACAAAGTAGCATATCATGGAAATACTCTTAAGTACCTCAGAATTGTACTTAAGTACAGTACTTGAGTAAATGTACATATCTGCCAGTATGTGGTAATTGCATTACTACATCTCAGTTTACTGCAGGATCTTCTCACAGGTACAGTACATGATGTGCTTATCATGTTATGTCTGAGAGGCTCCTTGGAAACAGATAGCTGTGTTATCAGGATATTAGCTGGCAGTACAAATGTCCTTCACAATTACCAGGTGAAAGTCAAATGATTTTCTTGTTTGTGTTTTGAGTTGCTCCTTTAAAATGTAAAGTGGAATTTACCGTGTTAATAAAGAGAGAAAAAAAAAAATAATTTCAAGAAAGGATTGTAAAGACAGAGGTATACTAAGGAGGATTGGAAAAGGATTAAAAAATATGATAACATTTTTTTAATTAGCTCTTTGTTTATCAGACTGACAATAACTGTCTAGTTTAAAATATGTGTTTTTTGATTGTCATGCAATTACAATATTCAGACTCAAACTATAAGGTACACGACAAGGAAAATATAGTTCTTTGTGCAATTTCACTTTGGTATGAAGTTTGCATTGTATGTTGCTTCAACTACAGAGAGCACAGTAGGACAATTCAAAATGGAGCTTTGAGCTTTTTGCTGCAGCAGTTTGATGATATGTGTGATGCTCAGATGAACCGTTTAGTGTAAGGCTCACGTTCCTCACCGAGCTCAGCATTTGACGAATACAATTATATTTGATAGGAATGATAGATCATAAAAGCTCATGTTTCAAGAAAAATCCCCAAATGCAGTTACAGTATGTAGTAGTATGAAATGAAATGTATTTCAGTGTCACTTACTTATTATATTGCACTGCATAACACCTTTAAAGTGAAATCTACAAAAAATAAATTGATATGTGTATAACTTTGTATTTCTTATAAAATAATCATGTTGTTTTCTTCATCTTGTTCTGCTTGGTCAATTAGGATTGCATGCTGCTGTACACATACACCTGCTTAAATAACACTGATCACTTGATTCGCTCCTTGACTTCAACATAACTCACAAAAAGTGGGAACCCGACATTACATCCATCAGATTGTAACTTTAAAAAGTGCACTAAGGAGGCAAAAAGAATCGTTTAAATTGAATGTCACTTTGAATCAGTTCTTGCCATTTGTTAGAGACATCTCTATTTGACCCTATGTCAACAACTACATTCATATCAATTGTATTCGGATTGAAAGCCTCTCAATCCTTCAATTGGACAGCTGTATTACAGATAAAGTAATATTGTATCGTATCGTATATCGAATCGTATTATAGCTGAGGCACCATCCATCCTTTCAGGTGACCAGGTAAATACATTCAAAGGGGGGTTAAAGGTCTGAGATGGGGGGGGGGAGACAGCAGGGTCACACTGTCACGATCAGTGGATAATTCCTAGTATTGTTTGTTTCCCTTTCCTTGTGTCTCCCTTCTTTAATGTCAGCCTGTGTTTTGTTCCCTTCCTTCTCCTGACATGTTTTCCCATCTTTACTGTTCTATTTCCTTTTTATTTGATTTCCTTATCCCTCTTAAATGATGCCGTTTCCTTTCCTTTCCCCTATGTTTTCTCCCCTGCCTTTCATTTCCCCTCCTTTCTTTTCATTCCCTTTCATCTCCTTTCCTTTGCAGTTTCTATCTTTTGTTTCAACATGTGTATTAATGCTTTCCTTCCCTTTCTCCCCTTGGTGAACACAGATCTTTTTCTTTCCTTTATCATTTCACTTCTTCCCTTCCCTTCCCCTCCGTTCCCTTTTCTTTGCTTTCCTTCCCTTTTCCTGGTTTCCCCTCCCTTTCTTTTTCTTCACCTTTCCTGTTCATTTCCTTCCCTTTCCTTTATCTTCATTTATTTTCCTTTGCTTTTTATTCCTTTCCTTATAACTGCAGACGCAGCTTAAACCGTTTCATGATTAATTAACTGTAATTAAATAAATCATTGTATTATTTACTGTCTTGTTTGAACTCTTTGTCAATGTCACTGGTGTTATTTCAAATCATATTTGTTTATTTTTCCTTAATAATGTATAACAACCCTATATTAATGTCACACTGCCTGCATACAGTAATGTGTATTTTTGTGCGCTGTAATCCGCGCTCTCTGCAGGTTGCCTTTCTCCATCAATTAGGAAAAGTGTTGGCATCACAGGCTCTGAGTAATGCTGATGATGTCATGGATGCAACCCACAGCTTACAAATCACGACCAAATCATAAATCATCACCCAGATATCCCCCTCATTGGATTAACACAGTGTCCATATGGCCCGCTGTAGTATATCAATCAGCACAATATGGCAGCCACTGAGCCTGATGGAGAACACGCAGTAATACACACACTCCTCACGTTTTACACTTTGCTGTGGCCCGAGCTGTTATTCCCATCATCACACACGTCCATCTTTTATTTGTTTATCGTTGTGTTTTGTTTCTCTTTGCCACCGTATTTTTTTTATTTTTATGAGAATCCAATATGCACACATTTGCATTGGCTGTAAAGTGAAGCTCTTAGCAACTGCTACAAAGCAAGACCCTAAAGGTAGCGGGAGGTTATGATAATTCCACACACAATAAGGCCGCTGCTGTGAGCCTTATAACACTGAAGGCCTCAATGCTGCCTCTCTGCATATCAAAAACCCCAGCGTTTATACACATCTCCTCTGAAGACTCATCCGACCATTATATCTTTGTAAAGATCTCAGAAATCATGCAAAATATAATTAAGGGATTCCACGCTGCAGATATGAGTGCTAATTATGGTACTGTTGTAAATGTATTCCGTGGTGTTTCAAGTTCTCCCTCTATTGATTTCAGCGTTGTTTCCTCTTAATAACATTTCTTTTATGTCCCTGCAACCTCCAGCATTAGTCGGTCTCATTTACATTCAGGCCTAAATGGCACAACAAGACCTTTGAAGTAGGTGAATCTAATTTATTCATTTTTCTTTTATTATAGACAGGTATTGAATGTGTTTATCTTTAATACAGTATTGTTTTTGAAGGGAAATCTGGCCAGGGTGGTGGCTCAGAACAAACCTGGAGTTTGAAGATAGACCAAATGAGTAAGAGACACAGAACAACAGGTTGAATAAAGGTTCAGATAGGAAATGCTGTTTGACAGAATCAGGATCAAAGACTCTTTACATTTTGACAAAAAATGTATTACATGATTTTATAGGAAGAGGAAAATAATGTGCACTGATTTGGGTTCACTGACATTTTGTAGGAAACTGTTTGAAATTCAAACTATCATTACAATTTACAACAGGTCTATTTTTTACATCTACATGGCAGTCTCTTTAATTAAAATCAACCAAAGACAGTGTGGACAGGAGAAGCCAGGGATCGAACCATCGACCCTATAATTATTGTCTGAGCTTCCAAATCAACAAAAACACAGCCTTTCACTCTTTGGCTGAAACTTTCACAACTTGGGAACTTGTAAATGGACACAGTGTCTTTTAAATAAAGAATGCATCTATTCCTTTTATATTATTAATCTGACATTTGAGTGACTTTATTGCCAAAAAAGACACCATGGGAAACAGCAACAAAGCTCTACTGTGCAGGGGAAACTTCTGAAGCAATAGGAGACAGGACTCAGAGAGACCCAGACCCATGTATTTAGCTAGTTCAGAGAGAATAATCAACATTGTGCATAACAAGATAGAATGATAACACCTCTATCAGCTGACGCCAACAGACAGGAACAGGGAGACAAAACACTGAGAGCGCAGCAGCCAAGGTTACAGGTCCCTGTGCTCAGCCAGGACAGTTTGAACTGATACACTGGATCAAAGTTATGGGCCTTGGAAAATATTTCCCCAACACACTGCACAGACTTTTAACAAGATGTTCTATTTTCTTTCAGGGATGATCCACCAACCCTGCAATTATTGTCCAAAATCTCAATCAAAGCTAAAATACAACCATCCACTATTGACCCCTGACTTTTACATGGAGACAGGTTTTTTTGGTAAAAACCCATAAATGTATGATTTGAATATCTCAGACTTTGGTGAATCCAAATGGTATTGTCAAAAAGGCATCCTGGCACATTGCTAACCTCTAATGATGCATATTATATATGCTGAGCTGCAAAAGAATGAGGCTTTGATCAGATAAAATCTCTACATGTTGCAGCTTTGCTCACACGCCGAAAAGGCTTTGATTTTCTAATTTGTGGAACATAATTAATAATTGGTGTCCAGTTTCACAGAGAGGTATACATTGTTCTGCAACTCTCTTATTGGGTTTGCACCTCCGCACATACAGAATGAATAACTGGAAACCACAACAAAAGCTGCTATTCACTTTCCATGTGAATTCACTGGTGGACCCTCAGTGGATTAGAATGAATGGCCGATGTACACGCCTCATTGTCAACTGAGTGTTGTCTGGTGGGTACTTGAAAATGCATTAACCTACAAACCAGGGGGAATAAGGCAGAGCGGGCCCGTGTAAAACCAGTGAACCCATTAAAAGGCCTGATCAGAGCGCTCTGTTTATGAGTGTCTCCACTTCATCCTAATGTAGCTTTTAGATGATGCTAATAGATCACAGGCCGTTGTGATCAGACAAGGTAATGGACCTTTGTCACAGCTTGCTGAGTATGGCTTCAGGGGCCACACACACACACACACACACACACACACACACACACACACACACACACACACACACACACATGCGGGCGCGCGCGCAAGTTCGACACATCTGCAAACAAAAGATGTACACATAGGCAGACACACACACACTAGAACAATGACCCTAATTAATAACGATTAGTCCTCTCACAAACACACTCGCAAAATGTGCAAATGGAACAATAAACATAGCTCCTAAACATGGCTTTTACAAGTGAACTGAAACAATCTCTACTAATCATTAGCAAACATTGCAGCGATTTGTCATTATTACTCTGTGATGCGTGCAGAGGAGGATAAACCGAGCGGAGCTGGCACAGCAAGCAGCTCGTCAAAGTTTAAAGTGAGAATAAAACAACAGACGGAAAGTCCAAACACAAACTCAGAACTGACACAGAGACAATTATGTACTTCTAGCCAGCCATGGATAATAACTTGGTACATTTATTTAACTAGAATACTGTTTATAGGCACAGATTTGAGATATTTTCCTTTTTTTTTTTTGTACAGCCATATCTATCTGATACAGGAAATAGTTATTTGCATATAATGTCATCCATTAAACCAAAAATATGCTAATATTTTCTCCAATACTAATAATACATCATAGTCATGCTGTCCAGGAAATGGTTGTTCAAAAAATCAAATGAAAACAATTAAAATGGTAAAAGAGTCCACGCATATGAAACAAAAATATATCATGCATGAATGTGATTGTGGGTGAATGTATGTTAATGAGTTTGCTGCTCAAAGTTAGCCGTCATTGACAAATGTAACAGTGTTATCAGATGGACAGGATTATCACTTCTCAATATTATCATGCTGATGCAAAAAAAACAGTTTGGCTGCATTTCCAGGTGTGTCATGCTAGTCGCCACTAGCCTGCAGCAGAGATGAGGAGAGAGACACAGAGGCTTTCTCTACACCAGCAGATTTGTAAACATTTTTAAACGTGTATTCTCCCGACCAAACAGACAGATGTATTAGATTAAACACAGTTTTCTCCGGATCCACAAGAGGCATCATTTACCTTTTCCCACATACTCCTCAAACCAGTATACCCTCTTTGCTCTGTGAAATGGGTCGAGACAAAGCAAAGACAAAAAAAGTGGACATTGGATTAAGTGTTGTATTTTGTGCAGATAAATTATTGTCTCAATAATACATGTTTATGTCCAATATTTGAGTTTATTTGAGTCTGAATTGTGGCAGCAGTTTGGGTTACCCATTGGATTCCCAAGATGCTTTTAGAAGGATTATGTTTTAAATATATTTTATTATTCTTCATGTCTAATATCAGCCCCATTTACTCCAAATTTCCCTTTAGAGAATAATTGTATGTATCGTCTTATGAAATATCCAATGATTTTCGGCCTTCAGGCCTCTGCTGAGCTATTATCAATGACAAAAACGGAATAACTGAAAGTAATATGGACTCTCAAAGTAATGTCATTTTAAACTGAAAATCTGTGGATTTAAAAAAAAAAAGTTTGACATTAACTAATTGGGCTATGGTAACATGTGTTGAGCATTGCATTACTTTCTGATTTTTTTTATAAAAAGACAAATTAAATAGTTGTTATTAAAGTACACAGCTGTGTTTAGGTGGGGGTCAGCATTGACTGTGGGAGATGTTATTTGAATTTAAATATATATATTCAGTGTAGGAAACATAAATAAAGGGGACACGGATGTGTAAAGCGCTGCTGTGGGGAGTTATATGCTTTGAATAAAACGGTCAAATGCATTAAAAATAAAACAAATTGTTCACCCTCTTTGAGTAAAGTGCAGCATCGATCCAAACACTGTGACTCTCTGTCACTTTAAAACAGTTTCCCCTCAAAGCCTCGTCCCCCATCAGTGAGCGGAGCATCAGAGCATCACTTGTGACAAACAGCTTATTGTTTGAGCCCAGAGACACAGAGGGAGCACACAGGGGTGACAGTGGGTAATAGGGGACATAAAAAAATAATGATTAGCCTACTATGTAAATGGCAATTAAAGGACACTAAGTGCTGCGGGCGTTGTCCTTGCATTTCACGGTTGGTTTTGATAGGAACACACCCAGCTGCTGAAAGCCTCTGGCCTCTGAACCTCATTTGGCCAAATTAGGAAGAGGAGGGGGGTGTGGTGCAATGCATTAAATCAATTAGGTTTAATTGAAAGTGATCAGATTCTACTAACCCAGTATCTAGCTAGTATATACATTTTTTGCTTTGCTTCTCCAAACGTTTTTGAGCACTGCACACATCGTGCATTAAACACAGATAGATGATGGACATCTTAACAGAGTGCTGCGGTGTGCTGATGGAAATGAGCTTCATTAGTTTCACTTTAACTCTACTGGTGTAATGAAGGAGGTGGGGGGGAGAACTCGGAGATGCGAGGGTAAAGAGGTAGAAGAGGAGTAGTATTGTCATACTGATATTCTGTACAAACTGTGAAGCCCACTGAGACAAATGTAACATTTGTGATATTGGGCTATATAAATAAACATTGATTGATTGATTGATTGATTGATTGATTGATTGATTGATTGATTGATTAATTGATTGAGAGACTTAGAGACAACAAACAGGAGTGGGAGCGCAGAGATTGTCTAAATTCTCACTTATTCATCACAAGAATATGCAGATAGAAGAGCAACACTGGAGATGATTTGCATACAGTAGAAGCGCACTGCCACCTAGGGTTTGTATGTAAAACCACAGAATTGAGAATGGTAAAATAATGATAATAATAGACTTGCTGAAATGCTGAATACTTAATAAAATAAAATGACTAACTAAAATAATTGGGACGAAACAAAGACACACTAAATAAGGGAGGAACCAATGAAGAAATGCTTATTACTTAAAAAAATTACTGCATCTTAAGTATTTAATGAAGGTATAGACCTTCGCTCATGTGACGTGTTCAGTACTACATGAGTTTTACCTTTACCCATGGATGCACAATAAGAACGGATTATATGATTATATGAATACTTTCATGACGTTTCACTCTCTCAAAAGTTGGGCCATTTTGTCTTCATGTGCCAATGAGCAACTCTCATAGGAATGAACGAGGCCCCGCCTCCCACGCTGTATCCAGTTCTTATTATATATCCATGCGACCCAGTGGCGTGACAAGGTTGTGATTGGCCCTGGTGCAAATATTGTTTTCGGTCATTGGACAGACAAATGACAAATCCATTAGGTTGCTTGGTTACTTTGAAGACTGCGTGAAGCGGTCAATGCCATTGCCAAAAAAATAGAAAATGGTATACTTACATGGGCCCCTGGCCGGCTCTGGGCCCAAGTGCACAGTCGATAGTTACGCCACTGATGCGACCTATACAGACCTGGACCTATAATCAGGGGTGCACATAACTTGTACGCGGGTACGTATGCGCAGCAAAATCTGAAATGCGTAACGTCACTTTTGTCACTGCGCGCGCCTTTGCATACCTGATTGGTCATCAAAACAAAACACATGTTTCTGGCATAGAGTGTATATAAATATCATTACATTGCATTTAGCTGACGCTTTTATCCAAAGCTACTTACAATAAGTGCGTGCCAACAAGATACAAACTTGAAGAAAACAGAATCATATACTGTAAGTACATCAGGTTTCATAGAGCTGAAACATTTCAAGTGCTACTCAACTGGCTTTAGATAAGCCAGTCCTTTATTAGTATATAAGTGCTTTGTTAGTCATGGAATTTGGAGTAATGGACGTAGTGTCCGTGACGTCACCCATAGGATTCTGCAGAGTTGCCGAGAAGCCTAAAGTAGTCGGTGGCGGCTACTAACGGCTCGACAGTGACGTCAGAGTCTAACTCCCGCCTGCTCCAAATAAGGGCAAAGAGGCGGAGCAGCCACCGAGCTGGAAGTTCCAGAGCTAGCTGAAGCTACCAAGCTAAGATAACATGCTCAGCAGTGCTGTTCTGTGATGCTAGCCAGCTAACCTACGTCTGTTGCTCCCGGTCTGCACATTTTACGTTGCTTAAAGTGGACCTATCATGCTATATTTGAAACATATATTGTAGGGCCATACCTATATAAATATTTAAGACTTGATTATATTTTACGTGATTAATCCAAATCTGTCAAGTAACTAAAGGTATTAAATAAATGTAGTGGAGTAAAAGTACACCATTTACCTCTGAACTGTATTGGAGTAGAAGTACAAAGTAGCATAAAATAGAAATACTCAAGTAAATTACAAGTATCTCAAAATTGAATAACGTAGTTACTTTCCACATCTGAAATCAGATATGACTTCAAGTCATGTGATAATTTCTTCATATTTGATCCTTCAACTTGGCCTCAGAAAATTCAAGGACTTCACAGTTTTGGCAACACGTTTTGGAGAAAGCTAATTGGAGGCTTAAACAGGGACAGGGAGGTGCATCTGCAGCATCTTCATCATCTACCATGCAATAAGTGTAACTAGAGGACAGTGAAGGAGACATTGAGGAGGACAGTGAGGAAGACTGTTGCACAGTATTTTACTGCATATCTGTATAGTTCAATGTTAATTGACAATAAATATTGTTGTTTTTGAATTGTACTTTCTTTATTTGATTGGCAGTCAGTTGTTGATTACATGCAGACGTTGATAAAGCTACAGGCTACTTCAATATATATCACACTAATTCATAAAGCAACAAGACATGTTGATGTTCCGGACCTTTGCATGGGGAGATTTTCTCTAACTGGACCTCGTTGAATTTCAGTTGAATACCCCTGGTCTATAGGGTTGCAAGAGTCATTTCAAAAGGCTTGAAGGACTTGAAAGCAAATCTCATTCAGCTTGTGTGTGAGGATCGGGACTGTTATCAGAGCTAAAGTTACATGAGCATGAAAGTAATTTCATATTACCAGAGTATTTATTGCATACATTTGTACATCAGTAACATATTAAAGAGCATGTTTAAATGTTGGAAAAAGGGCAATATCTGTATGAGACAATCCTACATGAACGGCCTCCTTATGTATGTTCTCTACTGAGGCCTAAAACAGTACATGCAATCGTTTTCTAAAGGACTTAAGACTATTTGAATGCATAAACCCTGTTAAAGAACACTGCAAAATCATTGTTTGATATACATTTCTTGTTTTAAGACAGTTGTATGTCCCTTATTGTTGCGTGAGACATAATTCAGCAGACGTCTCCACGTTTGCAGTCAGCCAAAGTAGTGTAAGTATGCTAACGGACAGAAAAAACACACGACCATTATCACTCAGAGTTTGGCCTGGAGTAAAAGCCGTTTATTGTTTCTGCGAATGCTCATTAGCATCACCACGTTTCAGGCACATTATGATGATGTCATACACATGAACATAAACATGACTTTGATATTATACAAATATGCTCAACACTTACGTTAAACTTTTTATGCTGCTGTCTTGGCAAGAATTCCCTTGCAAAACAGATTCTGATGGGTAAAATAAGGCTAAACTAGAAAACTAAAAGTACAATGTGTACACTTGAATAATTCACCAGCAAAGTATCTGTGCAGAAACAATAGTCCTGGTTTATGTGGATAGTAGTTGTTAGTTACTTCATTGTTATCCATATTATGCAAGATGTTCTTTTGCATTTTTAAAAAGCGTTAAAACACCATAAGAGATTATCGTCCAAACAAAAAGAATAGCAATAATATCAGTGGGGTTACTGCTATTCTGCTTTGAGCCCCAAAAAAAGTACACATGTCCCTCAATCTTAATGGTTGCGAAGGAGAAACCTCAAACCCATGGCAAACAAGACCAAAGCTGCATGACAACAACACTATAAGGGTAAGGTTGATATGATTTGAGTTTATCCATGCTTTGAACTGTCAGGCTTGACCCCTGGGTGAAACAGGAAGTGGGTCTTTGTTCCTACCAGCGGGACCCTGTAATGAAGCTCACCGGTCCCCCCCCCCCAGCTCCTCTCTGCTTGGGACCAGAGCAGCGAACTGGACGTGAAGTCGCACTTCATTTCATTTTTCAGAGCCGATGGGATCTCAGCTGTTATCTTATGAAATTGAACAACCATTACTAAGCGAATAAAGCTCTTTTGAGTGCTCCCTAACAGAAATCCAACACCCACCCGCCCCTCTTCCTCTTTGTCCACCGTTTTGAATTCATTGGCCCCTTCTCGACAAGATGATAGGAATAATCTCGCCAAGTGAGATTGACAGTTCATTTCAGAAATCAATATTTACAATTTACTTCTTTCAAAGTTCATTCTGGGAGAGGGCTCCATATTATCCACCTCCCAAATAAGCTGATCATATCTCCGCCAGCCCTGGAATGAGTTTCCTACCCAAAATGTGTCAGGGTTTTTTTTCTATCCTCCTCCCTCTCTTTCCCCACTCAGAAATCAATGTCTGCGTTTGTGCGCTTTAATCTGGCCTCTGATGACAGTAAATCTTTATCTGTTTCTGGGCGAGCAGCAGTGAGAGGCTGACACCATTTCCCATCAGAACAAAGAGCCAGGCCTGTGTGGACTCTGGGAGATACATGGGGCTCTAATGTGGCTGGACATGTTTCAGCAGGGCCATTAATCAGAGAGGCTGACAGCCAGAGCTGCTGCGGCACCGCGCTCACAAAAGTGAGGAGAGCAGGGCAGGTGGATAGAGATCAAACTGCTCTCCTCTGTCACAACATGGGGCCGGATATTTCTATCTCAAAGACTAGGATAGAAGTTTTTACACAAAGAACAATTTCCTAAGAATTACAAATAGGCTACACTGAACATCAGGTCCAATTCAAATACTTAATAATGAATCTTTCCGGCATTATAAAAAGGTAAATATTTGACCAAAAGGAATCCTAGAGCTTGTAATAACTGCAAAAAAAATATGTCATGCAAGTGAACACGGAAAAAGATCTTAATAGTAAAAAAGAAAAAGCTCTAAAAACATATCAAGCTCATCAGATTCAACATAGCACAAATTAATAAAGAATGTAAAATTATGGAAATAATGAATAATAATGTAGTAGGCCTATATTGGTCATATCAAAAGGAAACATGGCTTTACATTTTTGTAACATTTAAGACTGAAATAGAAACAATCAATGTTTAAACTAAGTCCACAACAATGCTAGCAGCTCTGAGGCTATAGCCTTCTTAAAGCTAATGCTAACACCAGCATGAATATGCTAATTCAAAGCTAACATGTAGGTTTTTACCATGTTTACTGCCTCAGTTTAGCATGCTATCATTTGCTGATTGTTGTAAGTGAAGCTGAGTCTCGTGTGCGTGTGTATGGTCATGAAAGTATTGGACAAATATGAATTTCAAGGCAATCCATTCTTGAAAAAAAATCTTCTAAGAATTTGAAATATAGGCTACTAGAGTCGGAACCTCAGGTCCAATTCTGAATCTTTGTGACATTTAATATTTATTACTAAATAAGAAATAAGGTTTAAACTCGGTTCACAGCCGTGGTAGCCTGAGGCTAAGAGCTAATGCTAACACCGGTATGCTAACATGCTAATTTAATGCTAACATGAACGATTTAACCATGTTCAGCATGTCTGAAAACTGAGGACCAATCGATAAAGAGAGCAATCGAGAAATGTAACAATGCAAAACATATGAGAAGTAATAAAACGTGAGAAGATACTGTATGAAAACTACCATCAAGTATAGAGCATAACTGCTCCTGGGTAAAACATGTTTATAGTGTGTATCCCCATTTAAAGAGCAACTGGATAGGTACATGACAATAAAGCTGCACATTTTTACTATTTTTAGTACATTTTGAAAGATTTTCAAACTGTAAAATATCTCAGCTCACAAAAAAAGAATACATATCACTTCACTGTAGTCTCCTAAATGAGGTAGGCCTATTAGGTTTCAACATCATACCTATGGGATATGCACAAAGACAAAAACACTCACATACTGTAGGCAAGGTCAGAGTAACCTGTTGGAGGGCCCCAGAGGCCAAAATAAATTCCCATTTACAATGTTGTCTCACTTTCTGTTTAAAGTTTAAATATTTTTGCTGTTTCTGCAAAAACACCACTATGGTGTCATAATGTGAAAACATTTGTGTATTTAAAAGAAAATAATATCCTCGGGATTAAGCTAAACACGGCAGTCAAAATGCCCTGATATTGTGCTTTGTCGCAAAAGATATCCAATTAAATTCAAGTTCCTCTCTTCTCTGCTTTAAAATCCAGCCAAATGTTTCAGTTAAAAATGTTTTGCTTTTAAATGACACATTTATAGCCGAGCAAGTTATGAGGAAAAGGTTAGATTAAAATGATTGATAGGAGTGCTGCATTCTTATGTTGCATCTAAACATCAAATAATCCACAAAAAACCATCACAAATTACTCAGAAAATTCCCTCCAAGGTGTCATTGTGATGATTCATAACCTCCTCTGTATTAATAACAGCACCTCCAGCACTGGAAGAAGCAATATCTATTATTCAGCAGATTTATGACACCCCCCCACGTATCAAACCCTGGTGAAGTAGCTCCATTCACAGAGGCTCCATGGGGAATTATTGTGTGGTGATCTATTGTTAAACAGCTTTTAGAGTGATGGATGAAAACTGCCACAACCTACTCACAATCAATTCATATCTAATTAGCCCCTATTATTTATGACACCTTCAATAGGCAGGGTGCGATTCTCAGGGGGGAAGAGCTCAGCTGCCACCAGGGGAAGGTTGGGAGAGGTTATCAGGGGGTCCTATCGATTAACATAGAGGACCAACAATTAATTTCCCACCAGGTGGAGAAATCCAGGCTGATTTAGACAACACAGACAGGAAAACTGAAGCGAATGGAACTGGGATGTGAGACATTTTGCAGTTTTTGGTCCGTTTTTAAGCTTTTAAGTGCTTTGTAGGCATACAAACTGATTTAAAGATAGGCATTAAAACAAGTATTCATATAAAAAAAAATCACGATGAGAAAAAAAGAAAAATTGACCTAATGTTTGAGTAAGCCTGACATCTGCTGGTCAACTGAGCTTATTACAGCTTTTGACAATATGTCTCAGGGACTCTCCTCATATTTGGTTTGACCTATACAGCATCAGTGATAGAAAGAGAATATCTGAATCAAGTAAAAGCAGGCGTCTTGTTTGTTTTTAAACGAACTAGGTTGATTTTAAAGACTGATAAAGTACATTAAATGACAACCTAGAGTGTATATAGACTATGGAATATCAGTCACTAAAGAGAGCCTAAAGGTCCAAAGCTTGTAAAGACTTGTATATAAAGTATTAATATATGACTATCTTTCTCAGTGAAGCTTCTCTAGAATTAACCAGAAAATAGCCCAAATTAATTAATAAAGGTCTATGTAGGATAAACCGGCCAGTGTAATGTTCAAGCAGCATGTGTGGGCAATGCTACATTATAAATTAAATCTTATATAATTCATTTCATTTCCATCTTTATTTCGAACAGATTAAAAAAACAAATAAAAAATAATAAATGTGAAAAACAGAATACCGTATGGTTAGAATACAGTGTTTATCAATATTCATAATAATATTTATATATTCAACAAAACCGGAATCTTCAGTGTGTATGACTTCAAGAATAATGAATTAGTGTGTTCAAGGTATCCAACATTATTGATAGTTCTTATAGCCCTTTTTTGTAATGTGCATAATGGCTGTAGGTTGGTTTTGTAAGTGCTTCCCCAAATCTCCACACAGTAACTCAGATATGGCAATATGATAGTGATGTGTCGCTCGCGAACGAGCCGTTTTGATATATCCAGTCTCTGATAGTGTTACATTATTATGAGAGTGCTCTCATACTTGTTTGATTCTGAAATTGTATATATTTATATAATATGTGTGTATATGTCCACATCTGTAGTCTGTTATTGTCTCATTATACCGCACTGTGAATGAATTAAAAGTATATATATATATAAGTCGTCATGAACACATCTGTCCATCAGACAGAAAGGGTGTTTCTCAGGACGCTTGCTTGGTTGGACATGTCTTCCCAGTTACTTGTTTCAGAAGCGAGGCAAGAATCCTTCCTAGCCTCGGAAAACGAAGAATAGAGAACCGCAGTGACGCGTCGTAAAACCCGGAAATAAGTTAGCATTTTTAGCACTTCCGGTTCCTTCCTCAAAAAGCAATGCATTTTTTCCATAGGGTTTTGGAAAATAGCTCGAAATAAGGTCTGTGGTTGACACAAATTTAAGAGGTAAATCACGCTTTGTTCTACGACATTAAATACATCAGCAGTGACCCCACTGGGGATTTTTGAAGAGTTTACGTGTCTGAAAAACGATGGTTGTTACCGAATGGCTGAATAGGACTACAGAAATTGTCGAGGCCGTTGTACTTCATTACGCCGAACACGTAAACACTCCCGCTAAGTTTGTTTTCCCCTGTGTTCTGCTTGAAAGCAAGTACCTGCCTATCTTTAGTATCTGTATATCTATATCTGACCATTAGAATCTGTATTTTTGAAATTGACGTTTTTAACACCGTAGTTTTACAAATTATAGAATAATTAATTACCAGTATTTTCCAATTTTACTCGGCAGTTCGTTTCGTTGGCTAACGTTAGCTAAAGCTAGCGCTACTAGTTAGCTACGCAATGGTTTGTTGCTTTGCTCCGGTGTTGCAGTATAAGTTGAGTCATGACAACTGGCGACATTCTATTATTTTCGTCATAGGAATCCGGGGCGTGTACATTGAGGACCCATTGTTGACTTACCAGGAAAGAAACATCGTTTGTCGTTTACGTTCATCTTTTGCTATATCTGCCTTCCTAAGATCACTTTGCTGCACATTCAGTACTCGTATGAGAGGTTGTGGGTGAGAGGCCGATATCGTGACGCTTACAGGGAGGTATCGAACATTACAAAGTAGGTGACTGTGTTGATGCCTGTTCAAAACATTGCAAACTTCAATAAATCATTTAAATTATATATTTGTGTCCGACTTTCATTTGTTCATCGTTCTTAATGTGATGTATAGTAGCTTTGATAGCTGTCCATACCTTCAGACAGCCTAAAAGTAAAACACAAGTTGTTTATTCACAGCCCGAACGCTCATCGAGATGACTGGATCAGTCATGACAACTTGTGATCAGCTCCGATTAAATTGTGATATAAATTCTGTAGCTAACCTCCAGGGAACACGTTTATTTTATGAAATACCTGTATCCCTCTCATCACAACAAGACTCTACACTGTGCAGGAAAAACAATTACATACATGAAAATAACCTTGATGCATGGGAATTAAACACATAAACAGATAAATCATCAGAAGAAGAAGGCAGAGAGGAAGTAAATAACAACAGGAACACGGAAGGCAGACAGAATTGCTTATACACGGGTGTCACATGACATTTTAATGTTCTGGAAAGTTCCTAATACAGCTTTAGCCTTTTTTATCTCATGAAGTCCCTAAGTGACACACGCTGAACAGTCTGGGGTCATGGTCCTTGTCATTTGCTTTTGTCTTCCCATAACAACATGTCCAAGATGTCCATGTGTCAGGCTAAAACATGTGACAGAACTAGCTAGATTTGGAAAGGTTTTTTGTTGCTAAAGTTAATATTCAAGCCATTTAAGAATAAAAATGCTTACATGACATGTCATTTGTTAAACATTAAGCTGTCTTCGGCTCTTTTCTGCTGTAACAAATGTAAATGTCCCCTCTGTGGGACGAATAAAGGTATTCTGATTCTGATTACATTTAACCTGTTGTGGAAACATTTCTTGATGAAATTGATATGAAACAAATGCCATAAATATTGCTGTGACACATGGTGTCACATCGGGACTTTAACTCTAAATATTCACAGTAAACCCGGAGTGACATATATGCACAATTAGAAATATGATTATGGTCTGGTCAGTTAATTTAGCTGATTCAATTATATTTAGTTAACATATGCTTTATTCTTCAATTCATAGTATGTTCAAACAAATGCAAACCAAAACATCATCCTTGTTAATTAAGTTATAAATAAGAGTTACTTTACCATTAAAGCCCAGATATTTGACACTAGGGGGGTTACTTGTCAGAAATGTGTCTATTTAGTCTAAATGACGTTCCCCTTAATTTCCCCAAAAGTAGAAATGGGTCCGGGTTCTTATGGGTTAAACGTATAGGCTTAAACGCATAATAGAACTACCGTATTATATGTATTCAACTTGTGCCCCGCTGGACTTACTTTTCTGTGGTTTACCGTTACTTTGACATATCAGTATAGCCACGGAAGATAGTTTGTGTGTTTAATTCCCATGCATCAAGGTTATTTTCATGTATGTAATTGTTTTTCCTAGACAGTGTAGAGTCTTGTTGTGATGAGAGGGATACAGGTATTTCATAAAATAAACGTGCTCCCTGGAGGTTAGCTACAGAATTGATATCACAATTTAATCGGAGCTGATCACAAGTTGTCATGACTGATCCAGTCATCTCGATGAGTGTTCGGGCTGTGAATAAACAACTTGTGTTTTACTTTTAGGCTGTCTGAAGGTATGGACAGCTATCAAAGCTAATATACATCACATTAAGAATGATGAACAAATGAAAGTCGGACATAAATATATAATTTAAATGATTTATTGAAGTTTGCAATGTTTTGAACAGGCATCCACACAGTCACCTACTTTGTAATGTTCGATACCTCCCTGTAAGCGTCACGATATCGGCCTCTCACCCACAACCTCATATACGAGTACTGAATGTGCAGCAAAGTGATCTTAGGAAGGCAGATATAGCAAAAGATGAACGTAAACGACAAACGATGTTTCTTTGCTGGTAAGTCAACAATGGGTCCTCAATGTACACGCCCCGGATTCCTATGACGAAAGAATAGAGAGGCGAAGTCACGTCCATCTACTTCCGGTCCATGGGACCCCGGAAGCGAAAAATTATACATTGAATTCAATGGAGAGAGAAAACGTATCTTTTGATCCCGTTTGAATTGTGCCACGAACTACACATATGATGTTTGTCAATCTTAAACAATCATTTCCATGTCAAAAAAGTCACATTTTGTCGTAAAACTGTTGAAATATAAGACTATGAAAAATACGCGACTACAAAGACTACAAATCCCAAATCCCATTCTGGGTCGCGCATGTGATGTCACAGGCGATAATGCTCCAAGTGGTTGCGACTTGTAATTAAAGCGAAGAAGAAGATTTCATAACTGATTTATTCCCTCCAATAAATATAAGAGATTGCTCCAATAAATTCACTTTTACAAGATGCCTGTGTGCTTTGTACCATGTTGTAATCACAAAAGTGATCATACCACTTGCTCGTTCTATCGCTTCCCGTCTTATGAAAGGACCAGGAGTCGCTGGATCAGACATATCAGGTAATATCATAGGTAATATACATGTTGTGAATGGAACATAGTCAAGTTAGCTACCTAGCTAGTAGCGACGAGTAGCGAGCACGTTAGTTAGCATTACATTACTTAGCCTTGTCATTTTTAGTAGCCTTACCATTAAGTTATTATTTTATTACATGAAGTACACCAAAATATTAAACAGTAAGAGTAGTCATCATGGTAAGTATTTCGTGAAACATTTGAAGAGTGGCCTACTGCGCCCTCCACCGGGTGCTAAGGAAGCAGTTCAGGGAGAGTCGAAGGAAGGCAGGCAGGCAGGGAGCTTTGCATGACATTCTTCTGGACATGTGTCATTGTGATGACAGTGAGAGTGAGTCAATCTGTTGGTTGGAAAGACAGTAGTTGAGTGATTACTGAGAGAAAATTATTAAAATAGATAATTATTCAGTGTTGTTACTTTAAAGTGTTGTTACTGACCTTTTTCTCTTTTATTTTCTTTACCTCACCTGTAACTGCTGAGACCCTGAGGAACATGCACACTGGACTGACCTGCTCTGGCAACCTGATTTCCACTGTACGTAATAGTATTTGGTTATGGTATATTATTTATATACATCAAAGGCACAATGCACCCCCCAGAGACACACAAGTATTGAGTGTGATATTTTGCATAGGTCATGTGAAATCATCTTTACATACTAGAAAACTGTAGGAGCGGCAACTTGTTTTGAAATTGAATTTTTAATATCCGATAATAAAGTTGATCTGTTTTCTTTATTCTTCTCTCTTCCCAGCTCCATCCATCACCATTCTCTGTTCCTGCAGGTCCTGCTTGCTAATCAATGCTCAGATGTTTTTACACAATTACAAATAAAGTCAATGTATTGTATGACATGAAGTTGTGCTTCATTCTGAGTCAATAATAAATTCATTCTGCCTTCAACTGCAAAATGATTGTGGACTGCACCGACATCCATGTAGCTGCCCCCCAGTAAGATGAACCAAGCAAAGCTGACACTCAACATACAGCTGTGCTCTTAAGTTGACATGAAGAATTTGTGAAATATTGGTAATTATTTGGAAAAAATGACTGACGATGCAGAAAACTTTTTTTATTTAGGAACAGTGGTCAGGTGAAGCATTTATCACTACATATGTGTCACACTTAAAAGGCCAAACACACCTCGTTTACAACTCCCCAGTTGACAGCCATGACTCCGTCTAAATTGTACCCCCCAAGCACCCTCTTCATGAGGGACGCGCATGGAGTGGATGAAAGTCCCGACCTCAGCACAGCACCAAAATTGCTGGCTGTCAACCTGCCCTGCCTGTGTAACTGCCACTGAGGATTTGTCCGCTGTCCTACGGTGGCTGTCTGGATGGCAGCTTGCTGGTCTCTGCTCAGTCGCATTAAGGCAAGAATTGCCTCAAGCCCCCGACCCCCACGCTCCTTCACCAGCTCCGGCAAATTGAAAATGGCCTGATGTTGAGGCTGCAGCTCTGGCTCAGGTGACAAAAGCCATGCCATGCCACGCTGCGCCCCTCAGTGCAGACCTGAACCAGTCTACTTCCTCAGTGGCGATGTCTCTGGCCAGTGGGTTGTATGTCTCCTCTTGCTGTTGGTAGAGTTGAGACACAGGCTGGACTACTTTTGAAGTGCCAGGCTTCCTCCACTGGCACTCAACTTCTGTGGAGCTGATCTGCCACATGGCAAATATTACCAATGCTGCAGCGTGGCTGCATTTGTACATCCCCCGTGCACAACCACAGACAGCGCTCTGCATCACGCCATCCTCTCCCATGTAGATCTGTACAAATAAAGTAAGTACCATGTTTGTTAACATGCTATAATAGATTGAATGAGTAATACAAGGATGGTCCAGATCTGGGGTTGGGAGGGTTTATTTTTCCATAGTTTTGTCCTCTTGTCTGATTGTTGTTGTTGTTTGTTTTTTCTGAATTTTTTGTAATTTGTGTTGTATTGGTTGTGAATGTACATTGTATTTTTTTAAATGTGTATTACATTTTTGAAAAACATTTGATCAACAAAAAAGGATTTGGTCAGGATCTAGACTCAGTGTGTAGTTTATGAATTAATCAATGCTCTCTACATTAGGAAAACACATACCAGTGTACCAGAGGGAGTCACACACAGCTGTGCCTAGATAACCAAACAAATTGACAAGATAACCAAAATCCTTGAATCTACACACAGCAAATAAACTCAAATGACACAACGAGATGTAAAAAGGAGATCACACATATAGTCGATATAAAACTGGCCGCTTCAATCTGAAGAGCAACTAAAACAAAACACGGGAGTGTACCTTGTTCTTGTGAACACTAATGTTATCCACAGCATACACACCTGTATACAGTACACCCGTTCTAGGTTCTGATTGGCTCTCTAGGTTGGCATTCTAGCTTCTGACTGGCTCTCCAGGTTGTCAATCACAGCCGTGGTTCATATTATGCTAGTCGACTCGTAACATCGCTAAACTTTTTTTCTTGAGGGTTTTCTCAGTCAACTAATGCTATTGATAACAGTAACATAAATTAACACAGCCCTGCACACTGCAGTCATTATATGCCGGGTCTGTGGTTCATCATCTTCTTTTTCATTCTCCTCCTTATTGACTGACATTAACCTTAAACATTGCACTCATATTACTCACCGAAACCTTGTAAAGCCGGTCCCGCATGCTGGCTCTTACAGAACCGACTAACTCCCCTTTCGTGTATGTAAAGCTCTCAACGTGCCCAGACTTGTAGTGATTTTCACCTCGTTTTATACTTTTATTCTCATTCTGAAAGAATGAGGTGAAATGTGCCAACGTGACGGTCATCTTTGTGTTGGTGACGCGTATTGTGCGGGACCAGAGACATGTAGTTCACTGAGCGGCTTAAGACAAAAAAATGTGTTACTTCACAGTTTTACGACACAATTCTTTTTTTTTTGCAAAATGTTCTTTTAAATTGACAAACATCATATGTGTCATTCGTGGCACAATTCAAACGGGATCAAAAGATACGTTTTCTTTCTCCATTGAATTCAATGTATAATTTTCCGCTTCCGGGGTCCCATGGAGGCTCCCGGAAGGGGAGGGACTTCGCCTCTCTATAGAATGTCGCCAGATGTCATGACTCAACTTATACTGCAACACCGGGCTGCAGCCACAGGTCTTCGCATGAAACGTGCTTGTTCTATCGTTTCCAGGCCAATGTTTTCCAAAGGAGAGTCTCGATTCGTGCCATGAGGTAAGCTGACGTTACATTTTTGTCCATGTCACGGTGAAATGTAAATAATGGGTAGTGACTGTATCGCCGTTATAGAGATGGCGCTGCTGAAAAGACCGCAACATAAGTAAAGATAATGAATACATCCTATTAAAACCTGTGTGGCTTATATGATAAGTCTTATTAGTACAAGCAGCATAACGTTTCACCATGTAACTAAAGATTGTAGTCAGGGAAATCAGTGTGACATATTGAACTAGTAATAACAAATCACCTCTGGCTGGCAGAGAACTCTCTGCTCCATAGCTTCTCTTGGACGTAAAATCACATTTTACATTTATATTCAATTTAATATTCCATCCCTCACATACTTTTGTATATATAATAACTTATATTTTGTTTTTCTTGTTATGCTGCTGCAACACAAACATTTCCCAAATTGGGATCAATACAGTAGTATCTTATCTTAATTAATTAAGAAATATAACTATTATAATTAGTGTAGCAGCTGACACCTATTTTCAATATGGATTAATCTACCATTTATTTCTTTAGTTCAATTTTCATCTATAAAAATTTCAAAATAGTGAAAATGTTCACGAGACTTATCAAAGTGCAAGGATATATCTTTAGATGTTTTGTTTTAGCCTATGTACTGTATGTCTTAATGCTCTTACAGTATATGTGACGGTGTGACTTCCATGAAACTATATTTTATATCTTCCCAACAGACGAGCTGACAGGAAACCTAACACTCTAACAACCACAACATTGCAAAGGCGAGTAAATGTAAATTAAAAACAATTCACAATTCTTTTATTTCTTCTTCTTTCTTGCAGTGAGGTGAAGCTGACCTTGCACTTGGTGCTAGTAAGGATGTTCCTCACGCAGGCTGAATGTTTCTCCTTCCTTACTGACAAAGAAGCCCTTGATTTGCAATGCTTCACTAATTGTCATTTCCCTGGCTCCGTAGGGACACTTTACCTCCAGCACAGCGGAAGACCCTACCAGACCATCTGGAGATGCCCCCAATAATCCTGATAGGGAGAGCCACAAATCTGACTCATGGACCTGCATCTGAGTTGCAGTGGTGAATTCAGAGGTTGGCTCTCTTGTCAGCGGGTTAAATTAGTTATTGGTTTCAACAGTCACATTAAAACAGTTACTAAATCAGCTTACTATCTATTACCTAAAGAACATATCTAGGATTAAAAGACTAATGTCACAGCAGGATTTGGAAAAACGTGTCCATGCTTTTATCTTCAGTAGACTGGACTACTGCAATGGTGTCTTCACAGGTCTCACTAAAAAATCGATTAGAAAGCTGCAGCTGATTCAGAACACCGCTGCTCGAGTCCTTACCAACACTAAGAAAGTGGATCACATCGCTCCAGTTCGGAAGTCTTTACACTGGCTTCCTGTGTGTCAAAGAATAGATTTCAAAATACTGCTGCTGTTTATAAAGCACTGAATGGTTTAGGACCAAAATGCATTTCTGACCTCCTGCTAAATGATGAACCATCCAGATCTCTCAGGTCTTCAGGGACTGGTCAGCTTTCTGTCCCCAGAGTCAGAACTAAACATGGTAAAGCAGCGTTCAGTTATTATGCTCCAAATATCTGGAACAAACTCCCGGAAACTCTTACTACTTTCAAATCCAGGCTGAAGACTTTTCTTTTTGTCGCTGCTTTTAATTGAACTATTCATATCTTAGACTGCACTGTAACTTTTATCCATGTATTTTTTCTTTCAATGTTTATTTTATTAGCTTTTCTTTTTAATGACTGATTTTAAATGCCATTTTCTTAATGTCTTTCATTTTTTGTAAAGCACTTTGAATTGCCTTTTGTTGAAAAGTGCTATATAAATAAACTTGCCTTGCCTAATAAAGATTTCATGTGACACATACAATTGATTTGTTGATGGGAATTAATGTGAATAAATTAACTCTAGGTTAACGGTACTCTTGCTATCACTACTCACCGACACTATAAACTTTGTCCCTCATGCTAGCCCTGACAACACCGGTAAGCACACCTTCATCTAGGCTGCACTGTAACGTGTCCTGAATTGTAGTGGTTCTCTCCTCTATCTACACTCTTCTTGTCATCTTTGTAAAACGATATCAGACTGGTAATTGACACAGCCATGACTTCTAGTTAAATTCAGTGTGGCTAAAATGAAAAGCTTTGTTAAAATATGCAAGCACGCGAAAGTCAAATTCAGCTTTATTGTCAAAAATTCTACATGTGTTATACATCCAGAAATATCGAAATATCGTTTCCCACAGTGTGACATGTATACATAAAACAAAAAGAACGGGCCTAGATAACCGGGGGTATACAGTTTAAAATGTTAATATATTTAAAGTGTTCAAAGTGCAGTTTCAGTGCAAGTCAGCTGAAACGATCTTAAGTTGGCGTGACGTTGAAGTCGTGCGACCCTGCTGCTGTACTGGCTTGTAGTTTGTTTATAGCATAGCGTTAGCATTTTGCTTTTGGCGACTAGATTTATGATTCAAAAATTATAAAAGTAGGGTTGACATGTGGAGATTATCCGGCTGAACAAAACGTGATCCCTCTCTTAAATGTGTGTCAACCACAGACCTTATTTCGAGCTATTTTCCAAAATCCTATGGAGAATTTGCATTGGTTTTTCGCGAAGGAACCGGAAGAAGTTTACTTCCGGGTTTTACGACGCGTCACTGTGGTTCTCTATTGCGGAACAGGCTAACAGGTGTGCAGGTGTGCGTCATATGCGAGGCCCCGCCTTAAATGGAGCACGATTTCCGCCAAAGATTTGGAAATTGTTCCGTGCGCAAAGCATTGTGGGGATTTTAAGACCGCAGAGTCTACACATAATAATAATAATAATAATAATAAATGGGATTTATATAGCGCTTTTCTAGACCCAAAGACGCTTTACATTATGAGTCAGGTCGACAAACAAAACAAGAACAAAAACACAAACAAAAACAAAAACAAAACAAAAACAGAAAAGCAGTCAGGAGGATGTTGGTTCAGAGGGGGGAGGGGCGGGTTTAAGGATAAGCAGAGTTGAAGAGGTGGGTTTTGAGACGGGACTGGAACAGGGTGAGGGAATCAGACTCACGGAGGGTCTTGGGGGAGGGAGTTCCAGAGCTTCGGGGCTGCCACAGAGAAGGCTCTGTCCCCGAAGCTCCGGAGTTTGGCCTTGGGGATTGAGAGCAAACCGGCTGAGGTGGATCTGAGGGACTGGGGTGGTTGGTAGAGGATGAGGAGGTCAGTGAGGTAGGGGGGGGCAGATGGTGGAGGGCTTTATAGGTGAGGACCAGGAGTTTGTAGTGAATGCGGTGTGAGACGGGAAGCCAGTGGAGTTCTTTGAGGACCGGGGTGATGTGATGCCATGATTTGGTGTGGGTGAGGAGTCTGGCGGCTGCGTTCTGGACACGCTGGAGTCTGTTGAGGGATGTTGTAATGATGCCGAATAGGAGTGAGTTGCAATAGTCAAGGCGGGAGGAGATGAAGGCGTGAATGAGTCGCTCAGCTGCGGGGCGGGTGAGAGAGGGACGGAGTTTGGCGATAATGCGGAGGTGGAAAAATGAGGTTTTTACAACTTGGCGGATGTGGGGGTCGAGGGAGAGGGTGGGGTCGAATATCACGCCAAGGTTGCGTGCCTGGGTGGAGGGGGAAACAGGGGTGCCATCGATGGTGAGTGTCAGGTTGGGGGTTTTGCTGAGGGTGGATTTGGAGCCGATGAGGAGGAGTTCAGTTTTATTGCTGTTGAGTTTGAGGAAGTTGTGCTGCATCCAGGATTTTATTGCAGTCAGACAGGATTCGATGTGTGTGAGAGGGGGGTTGTGGGGGGATTTGGTGCTGAGGTAGATCTGTGTGTCGTCAGCATAGCAGTGAAAGTCCAGGTTGTGATGGCGGAGAATCTGACCAAGGGGGAGGATGTAGATGATGAAGAGGAGGGGGCCGAGTACTGAACCTTGGGGAACACCTTGGGTGACTGAAGCTGTGGTAGAGGAGTGATTGTTGAGGGAGATGAAGTGGGATCTGTCGGAGAGGTAGGACTGGAGCCACCTGAGTGCAGTACCTTCGATACCGATATCCCGGAGTCGGGTAAGCAGGATGGTGTGGCTCACGGTATCGAAGGCTGCACTCAGGTCAAGGAGGATGAGGATGTTGAGGGAACCGGTGTCAGCAGAGGTGAGGAGGGAATTGAGGACTTTGATGAGTGCCGTTTCTGTGCTGTGGTGAGGACGAAAACCAGACTGAAGAGGTTCAAAAAGGTCATTTTTTTGGAGATGGCGGTGGAGTTGTTTGGAGATGATGCATTCTATTGTTTTAGAGAGAAAGGGGAGGTTGGAAATGGGGCGGTAATTACTGAGGGAGGAGGGATCCAGACCGGGTTTCTTGAGGATGGGAGTGACAGCAGCAGTTTTGAAGGCAGAGGGAACGGTTCCTTGGGACAGGGAGGAGTTGAAAAGGTTGACAATGTAGGGGCAAAGGACGGGGAGGCAGGACTTCAGAAGAGGGGTGGGTAGAGGGTCAAGCGAGCAGGTTGTGGGTTTTGAGGAGCTGATCAGTTGGAGTATTTCAGGGGGGGTAACCAGAGTGAACTGGGAGAGAATGCCGTGGGGAGGAGGGCTCGGGAGGTCAAGGGAGATGGAGGGAGGAATTGTGGCGGTGGATGTTGGGGGAGATGTTTGTGTGTCAGATGCAGCGGATAGGGAGTGATTAATGGCAGTGATTTTGTCAGAGAAAAACTGGAGGAATGAACTGCATGTGGAAGTGGAGGAAGAGAGGGTGTCAGCACGGGGTTTGAGGAGCTTGTTGACGGTGGAGAAGAGGGTCCTGGGGTTACGGGAGGGGTCGATGAAGATGGTGGAGAGGTAAGCAGATTTTGCGGCATTGAGGGCATCTCTGTAGGTAGTGAGATGGAGTTTGTAGGAATCATGGTGAACTGTGAGGGATGATTTCATGGTTAGGCGTTCAAGCTGGCGGCCGGTTTGCTTCAGTTTACGGAGTGCAGGGGTGAACCAGGGTGAGGAGGTTTTAAAAGTGAAATTTTTCCTTTTGAGGGGGGCCAAGCTATTGAGGGAGGCAAGTAGGGTTGAATTAAGGTGGTTGAGTTGATCATCGGGTGAGCTGAGGTTCGAGTCCAGGGGGAGAGTAGAGGATAGCAGGTCGGAGAGGTGCTGGGGATCAACAGAGCGTAGATTACGGAAAGTGATGTTCCTGGATGGGGGGGGGCGGCGGACGGGGGAGGCGGTGGTGAACTGTATGAGTTTGTGGTCAGAGAGGGGAAAGGGGCAGGGGTGGAGGTCGAGTACTGTGAGGTTGGTGGAGCAGACAAGGTCAAGGATGTGTCCTTTATCGTGGGTGGGGAAGGTGACATGTTGTTTAAATGAGAAATTGTCCAGAAGGGAGGAAAATTCAGAAGCGTGTTTGCAGGTGGTGGAGTCCATGTGGATGTTAAGGTCGCCGAGGAGTAACAGACATGGGGAGAGGGATGAAGCAATGGTTAGGAGTTCAGTGAGATCAGAGAGGAAGGAGGGGTGTGGTTTAGGGGGGCGGTAAATGAGGATAACTGTCAGTGAGGGAGGGGTTTTGAAGGCGAGAAATTCGAAGGATGGTACTGAGGGGAGGGTGAGTTCTGTAGTCCGGATTTTCTGTTTGTAGATGACATCCAGCCCACCACCACGGCGTGAGGGGCGGGGTTTAGTGATGTAATTAAAACCAGGGGGGGATGTTTGATTAAGCGAGAAGAAGTCATTGGGTTGTTGCCAGGTTTCAGTGAGCAGAAGGAAGTCGATGGATTTGTCCAGGATGAGTTCGTGAAGGATGTGGGCTTTATTGTTGAGTGACCGTATATTTAGAAGGGCAAAATTGGTCAAGTGGGGGGTTGTAGGGGTTGTGGCAGGCTGGAGAGGTATAAGGTTGTCTAGGTTAGCAGCGCGGGGGTGGGCATGAGAGGGGGGGCAGTGGAGCAGAGGAGGGGGGCTTGATGGTGGGGAGAAATGGCTTGTTATATGTGTTGGGAGGCGGAGGGGAGTGGGATCCGCTCCAGGTATTCCGTGCAGCTGGGATTGTAGGTGAGCGGGGGAGAGTGTAAGAGAAGCAGTAGGAGTTGCGTTCTGATGACGCGTCAGGAGTGCAACAGTGCGTTGCGTGGAGCAGATGGATGCAATGGATTGTGCACATGTGCAGCATCGAAATATCCCGCTACGAAGTACGCCGGCCCCGGTAGAATTCCAAGTATGCTGGACATTGGAACAGTTCTTCGGCGGCACTCGATGACGTATGCTTGAAATGGTGGCTCTGGAGCAGCCTTCCTCGACATTGAGAAACACCCCCAGAGTGCTGCTGTGCCTCCTGTCATCATTAATGGACGTCTCTTTAAAATGACCGCTCAGAGGAGAGGATTTCTCATTTCTCTAAACGCCTGCTGTTTCCACTCCTCTCTCCTCGGTTCCCCTCCTCGAATCCTCCGCTCGCATCTCCTGCGGGCGGGACTAAGACACGAGGATAGGAGTCGAGGATAGGAGTCGAGGAGGGGAAATTAGAGAATTGAGAAGCCTTCCGTGTGTGCCTAATCGTTTGTTTGCGTAGATCACTTCCGTTTTGCTTCTCATGCACTGATTCCCTAAGCTGAACAAGCAATCAGAGTGATTTATTTTTGCTGGCAGCAGAAGGTTTCGGTACGGCCGAAAAGACACAACGGTGAGGGACACACCAATCTGAGTAGGGCGACAGGACGCTCATCGACGGCCGAAATCGGTTTGGTGTGCCTTTAGCCAGTTTTGCTTTTACATGATGATATGGGGTTTCCAGCTGATTTTGTGGTCTAAAACCACACCAAGGAATTTATTAATTTACATGTACTCTTTCTATGTTTATGTTGTCTAGTGTTAATTGCACCTGAAGATTTGTTCTATGTTTTCCAAATAGCATAATCTTTGTTTTGCTTATATTTAATGATAAATTGTTCTTATCAAACCAATGTTTTACTTTAATCATTTCTGCTGTTATTACCTCCATTGGCTGTTTCAAATTGTCACCAGAACAACAAATATGAGTATCTTCAGCAAATAAAATACATTTAAATATATGTGATACTCTGCAAATATCGTTGATGTATGATGAACAGCTTTGGACCCAACACAGATCACTGAGGTACTCCACAAGTTATGTTCATGTATTCTGATTTATGTTCACCTATTTCAACAAATTGTTGTCTGTTGCTTAAATAATCTCTCAGCCAGTCTAATCCCTCTGATGCCATACCGTTCCAGTTTTGTCAGTAAAATGTTGTGATCTATGGTGTCAAATGCTTTTTGTAGGTCTATAAATATTCCCACTGCTTGTTTTTTATTGTCCATGTAGTTTGTTATTTCCACCCTTAATTCCATTAGTGCCATAGATGTCGATCTGTCTTTCCTGAATCCATATTGAATGTCGTCCAAAAGCTGATGTCTTTCCATGAAATTGTGAAGTCTTTTTGTAAAAACCTTTTCAAGGATCTTGGAAAACTGAGAGAGTAATGAAACAGGCCTGTGATGTGTGTAATGGTGTTTATCCCCAGTTTGATATAATGGTATAACTTTTTCTATTTTCATTTTATTAGGGAATTTACCAGATTGAAAAGACAAGTTACAAAGATGTGTTAATGTTTTTTTTTACTAAAATCATATCAATATTATTCCAATCGGTCGAGGATTTGCTTTTACATTTTCGTACAACGTCTTTGTTTGTTTTTTTCGACTGCTCTGAGGAAGAAAGAGCTATTGTTTTCATTCCAGAGGTCTGTATCTTCCCCTTTAGTTGTTTCCACGCTTTTAATTTTTTCTGCCAGATTTGGCCTCACATTTACATAGAGTTGGTTAAAACCATTAACCACATCTTCTGTATTATTAATAACATTATCTTTGTCAACAAATAACTCAGGGTAACCAGAGCTTTTTGCTTCATTTCTAATGACACTATTTAATACTTTCCATAAACCTTTCATATTATTCTTATTATAGTATTCTTTCTTACATATTCTCGGTTAATTTATTCTTATATCTTTTATATTTATTTTCTGCTTCTGAAGTTTTTTATTTTATGAATTGTCTATATTACATTACACGTCACTTGTTAGACGCTTTTATCCAAAGCGACTTACATACTCAATACTGTGGGCAATCCCCACAGGAGCAATTTGGGGTGAAGTGTCTCAGGGAAACAACGACATGCTGACTGCAGTGGGGTTTGAACCTGTGACCCCCTGATCCCAACACTTACGCACTAGTCCACTGCGCCTCACTCCATAGTGTATTTTTCTTTTTACAGGCATTTTTTAGGTCATTAGTGACCCATGCACTGTGAGTTTCTTTTTGTCTATCTCTGCATTGTTTGACAGGACAGTTTTTGTCATAAAGTGATTTAAAAATGTTTAGAAATGTATCATTATGCCTTGTCAATATTGTCTCTCTCCTATACTACCCTCCAATTCTGCTTTAGTAGGTCATTCTTAAATGCATTTATGTTTTCTTCAGTTCTCAATCTTTTGTATTTGAAATGGCTGGTGACTTTAGGTTTCTTAGAACTGCAGTGATAGACAATAAAAACAGGTAAATGATCACTGATGTCACTATATAATAGTCCGCCTATTGTATTGTTTTCCATAATGTTTGTGAATATGTTGTCTATTAATGTAGCAGAATGAGAAGTGATTCTACTAGGTCTGGTGATTTTAGGATACAACCCATACTGTACAATGTATTGATGAAGTCTTCTGTCATTATATGCTTTTTTGGATTCAACAGGTCAATATTGTAATCTCCACAGATAAACATAATGTTTTGTAATGTAAATGTTTATATCCTATCTGTAAATGTGTCAATACAGGTTCCAGGAGCTCTGTATATACAGCTCATAATAACAGGGGTGAAGATATACTCGCCTAAAGTCAAGATATTTTCTCAAATTCCGTTCATTCTGTACAGTTTTTGTTGTTTTGGCTACAATACCACTTCCTTTTGGATGGCGGGGTAATAATGTGAATTGGTTTATGAATATGTAATAGAAGAGTTTGTAATAGAAACATACAAGTAGGGCTGTGCAATTAATCGTATTTTAATCTCGATTACGATTTTGGCTTGCAACGATTACGAAAACAACGTAATCTTTTTTTAAATTGGTTTTTCAATTGAATTATACTTAAAGTTCAGGGTAATCAACTGTTAAAAACATACTATTCAAATTTGTCTTTTTCAATAAATGGATGTTTTCAAAGTAAATGGATAATCGTTTATAATAATCTTGATATCAATTATTGACCAAAAATAATCGTGAGTCTCCCTTCTGATACAAATAAACAGCAGAATTAAACCCTCAGCAAAGCAACAACAAGGATGTTTAAACTCACAGCTGCAGCCACAAACAATTGTAAGTAAAGTGGCCTAAAAGTGCTAATATTCACACAGCGAGCAGACATACCTTTTTTGTGTACCTGTCTGACGTCACTCAGTGAGTCTCTATCCTCTTCAGTCCAATCCAGGTTTCTCTGCTCCTTCATTATAAGTCAAAAATAAAACCAGTCCACAGCTCTGGGTAAATGTTCCACCATGAGCATGTTAGCATGTTAGCATCACAAACACTATGGGTGTGTTTGATTTAAGTCACTGAGCCTGCTGCTGGCCGGGTGGTGCATTACATCAGTGATTAATAAAGAATGCAAATGTATAATTTACTACTGTATGTAGGCCTATAGTAGAGGTACAATAATGCTAACATGTACCCATAAAGATAGCATTCATTATCGAAGCTTATTTTTTTACATGTGTTAACACTGAAACAGATGATTCTTGAAATCGAGCAAAGTATTTATATTAAAAAGCATTTTTAGGATTTTAAGCGATATAAAATGCAGGATCTTTTCATAAATTATCTATAATATTTCAATGTTTTAACTAAAAAGGAGCGCTGTGAGGTAATTAAAACATGTAATCGCAACATTTTAAAACAATATGAAGCAATTTGTATAGCCCTGTATTAGGCCTACATGTTAATATAGTGAGAGTTTATTTATATATTTATTAGTAGCATTAAATGTTTTCAATATAGCAGAATAAAGGACATAAAATAGATTATATCCTTAATTTGTCAAATTAATTAAAAAGGCCTCAAATTAAGTACTTTAGTAATTACGTTTTTAAAGACATGACATTTAATTTAGAAAACAAAGTTGTTCATCAGGATTTTGCAAATTCAACAGACAATCCAGAAAAAAACCATAACAAAAAATAATATGTGTGCTCTTTCAACTGGTAAAACTCTTGTTTTTAACATATTTATTTGGATGTATTGGAGAGACACACATTTGAGTTTGTGTAAAATAAAAAAAGCTTTCAAAATCCAAAAAATAATGCTTGCTTCATAATTTGGCTGCTTGTAGATCACTGTAAGCAGGAACTTGACAGCTCCTTTACAGGTCTTTCAATGGCAGCAGAATGTCTTGTGCAAATGAATTATCAAAATCAGACTCATTTTGACTTCTGATGTAGTGTACTGGAATAAAAGAGACACCTCACCAGACAATATACAAACAGTTTCATTACAATAAATCACATTTCACATGAAATCCCCTCTTGCTTTACATAAAATCCTTTATACATATGGAAATCCCTTTTGTCTCCTTGCCGGCCTCCTGAGGCAGTATGCAATGTGCTGCTGCTGTAATATAAATACACAGTACATGGTTATGGCTGCAGGGGGTGGAGAGGAACACGCAGCATTACCTTTTTGCAAAAGTCATCTTAATCAAATTCAGGCTTGGGGGTAAACAGGAAATAATATGTATCTGTGCAGATCAGAGAGCCATGTAAACCTGCACACTGATAACATCCGGACAAAATGTACCGTATCACTGATTACAGCCACATGCATGTAGCCTGCAGTATATATATATATATATTATTATTTACTCACGCTTTGTTTAATCCATCACTAACAAACATATTGTACATTAATTTAAATGGGCTTATGCAGTTTTGTTTATAGAAAGCAAGAAAACAAGTGAAACATTTATACAATTCGAGATAAAAACAGAGGTTTCCATTACAGAAATGGCAAAAGTTCAAAAGTATACAGAACGTTTGAGGTATGCATCTGCAGTGTGACTCTGGGTGGGGTTATATTAAGAGGAATAGAACAACATTTGACATTTCTTATGATTTGAAAACACTGATATATTCCTTTTGTGAACATTTTGTGTATATCAGCTATATTTGGAGACAGATACTGCGCAACCATTTCAATGCTGCACTGTTATTTACATGTCCCTGATGTTCTCTGGTATAGAGCATGGTACATAGTAACTCTGACACACCAGAGGCATCTCCTGATGAGCCCTAGAAAGAAAACGTGTATTGTGTGTTCTTCAGGGCTGCAATGAATAGGCCTCAAGAAAGGGAAAGTAATTGAATGCTTCAGTTTGCAACTGAAAGTGATTCTTGACTGTCCTTGACAGTTTCACTGTTTGCACAAAAAGGTGCAGGCCTTTCTGAGCAGCTTCATGGCTGCTAGATTCTCTTCTTTTCTATGCTGCTCCACCCCAAAATGATCATTATCTTCCCCTCTTTACTTCAATTTGTTAAGGAAAATGTGTCTTGCATGCCTCCACGGTGAAAAAGAAGAACGCAAAACCAGAAAACTACTGGCTTACACGCACACTTCTCACGTGAAACACTTTAACAACCTTTTGTAAAAGCTAACGATTAATAGTGTGCATTAGCAGGCGTGAGGCTGGTAATGCAATGATGTTTTCAACCATAACGTTTTAGAGAAAATGCATTTGTTTTGGAAGGAGTGAGCATATAACTAGATAAGTAATACCTGAAGTTGTGTAAGAGTTTTGTTAACGGACAATTTGGTATTGAATTTCTGTTATTGAATCCAACCCGATTTAGAATTCCCTTCTTTCTTTAATAATCGTAGGCGAGAAAAAGCATTTTCTTTACAAATTCAACACATTTACTATTTATTTTTTATATGAAGAGTGTGTGGGAGAGACACTCCCTCTGGAGGGAACTTTGGTGCTGAAACCTTTGCAGACCATTCACAAAAAATTAAAACCTGTATAACACACTACTGGAAAGAAAAACCCCAAAAAGCTATTTTAAAAATTGACATTTAACGTAATGTTTAGTCATCCATTATGTGGGTTTTTGTCTGGTGACAGGAATGGAATTTTACTTAAGGTCCTAGAAACAGCTACATTAATATAATATTTCCAACATTGGCACTTACAATTATCTTTGTACACATCTTTGCAGTATTAGTTTAATATATTGGGAAATACACCTAGTTGTTATATATTGCAGAGGTACATGACAACACCTGCACATAAGGCTGTAAAAAGAGTGTTTCTGGAGAGAGGATTTGGACGTGTCCACATAAATGTTGGCTTTTATCCATCATAATTTTTACAGACCACATATTTTACATAGTTCTTTCTCTCATAGCTCAGCAGGAGAAGGGCCTGACACCAGGAGCTCCTTATTCATAATATATATATATATATATATATATATATATTTTACTTTACAAAATATTGGGATTTGTGGCCCAATCTAAGTTGTCTACAGAATGTTCAAAAAGAAATGTATATATTTATATCAGGACATTTAAAAAAAATCTCATATACGTATTTCCCTCAATAATACACTATCTATAGAACACTGAAGATGCTCTCAACACTATCAGATCATTTTGCTGGTCTGAGAGTCATGAGCTTTGTAAGTTGCGCTGATGTTTGTGGAGGGGGCCGTCTCCATCCTGCTGCGGAGTTCCCGGGGGCCGCTCTTGGGGTACCTGCTGGGCACGCGGCACCAGAAGACCTGCTTGTAGGAGTTCCTGAAGTTCTCCGACAGGAAGGCGTAGATTATTGGGTTGACGGAGGAGTTGCTGTAGGCCAAGCAGTGAGCCACCATCCTGAACACGAAGGAGGCCTGGTTCAGGGGGAAGGAGCCGAACTCCACCCACAGGTGGACGATGTGGTGAGGCAGCCAAGAAAGGCAGAAGACCACCACCACCACCAGGACCGTCTGCGCAGTCTGCGGGGACAATGATTGGTTATCAAATGTAACTGTAACTGGGCAGTCTGTGTAGAAGCAGTAATATGTATGGAAGCCCAAAGAGGCACATTCTAATGTTATTGTGATCCATTCTCTATATCTAATAAAAAATATTTTCTCTCCTGTGTGTGAGATAGCGTTAGACTGTATAAAATAAGTGTAATAGTGTAATATATGTGACGTTACCCATGGTTAGTACCCAATGGTGGCCATTTGTTGAACTACAGTTTTTTGCACTTCCGCATATGTTTCACTGCTCCATCACAGAGGTTGCAACTTATTAACAACATCTAAAAAAAGCAGTGTTCTAGGGAAATCTTTTTTGAGTTTACCATCAGTTAAAGCAGCTGAAAAAAATCAGTTTTATTGTTTGTTTTTGTAATTGTAGCCACAAGAGACTTTAAAAAGTATTGTTTTCATCTAGGCAGGGTCAGCTCTAGAACAAATCGAATGGGGGGGAATCATTTACCACGGGGGGGCACACACTGCCGTCAACAACCAACACACAAACACCAACGCAACTTCAATTTCAAAACATGTAAAGTCTCTTGTTTTCACACACATTGCAGGGATGTAGTGATATTTAGCGCACCTATAACCTGTGCATACATGAACGGTTGTGGCATGACCACCAAACAGAAACATATGGACATATGATTACCCTATCCATGTGAACATGTTTTAGGTGGGGGGTGGACCTAACATCCTCTAGGAGGGTCCGGGGGCATGCTCCCCCGGGAAGATTTTATTTTTTAAGTTAAATGCACCAATCTGAATCTGGTGCACTTTGAGAGCAACATTAAGAGATCTATGGATACATCTCTCAACACCCAAATGAAACAGAACTGTAAACTGATTTACTTTTTCTTTATGGATATTTTACAAATCACTCCCCTTTTAAACTGTATTCTTGTTTTACTGTAGTATTTCATACCTGTTTTTCATTCATTTTCTTATTTTTAATTACTATAATGATCATGTAAAGGTGTTCCTCGGAAATACTTGTTTACATAAATGGTGACCAAACCGTTTGAGACCCACTGAGATAACTAATCTAAACACTGACGGAGTCCTGACCTTACCTCACTGAGCTGTAGGTATCTAAACCTCTCAGTCTGACAGGAGAGGAATCTCCTCCACATTTGTTGTAGAAACAGCTCTTTATATCCGTTAGCATAGCTAGCTAACCAGATGCTAACAACAACAAAATGTGCTCGTGCCACACATACAGAGCCAAGCTTGAATGAAACACAGAGACCCAGAAGTACTTGTACTGTGCTGTATCATATTATTTTCGATGGCTTTACTGTATAATCCGTATAACAAATGAACAGATCGCCACTGGGCTTACAACTAAACAGTCGGCCACGTAATGACAACAAAACAAAGGTCAGAGGTCATTGGTGAAGCAACACACCAATCAACGAGCAGCAGTGAGCACACCTCAGGCTGGGTTTTTTGTTTGCATTCTTTATTTCTGATTTATTTTGCACAAAAAATATTTAGTGGAAACGTTTTCACTTATAATATGATAAAAAAAAGTGCGTTAGGGGGGCACAGTGACTCGTTAGGGGGGGCATGACCCGCGAATGACCCCCCATGACACCGACCCTGCATCTAGGTCAGGTTAGTTTTTAATTGTCTTCATGCACTCTACACATAATGTACAGTAGAGATATGGATAAGATTTAAATACATTTCTAGCCAAAACTAAAGTATTGTTACTTGACTTGATAACACAAATGAACTTCAACACAGCATGCAAACATTGTGTGTCATATCATGTCTTTCTTTTATACAGATATGTATTTCAAATCATATCAATACATGTACACTGTGTTTAAATGTAATGAAAAAAATCACCTAGAAGAAAACACTAAGGCTTTTAGTCCTATTGAGAACATGGGGTAGTAGGGATCCCTTCGGCCTCTTGTGATTGAAATGAGGACTACAACAACAACAAACACTATTTTCTCACTTATTGCACACAGATTAATTAATTCTTTTTAAAATGTTGCACGGCCCAAAATGAAGGTCCTGTTTTAGGTACCTGGTGTGTGGTTGTCACCGGTGGAGTTGCTAACAAAGCCTGTGAGCCAATAGTATAGCGGTGTTAGAATCACATGGTATCTCGTCAGCGATCAAGAGTTTTAGTTGCCAGTTAGTGTGAGCAAGGTAAAAATATAATATTTTGACATATCCTAACTTTAATTTATATCAATCTATTTAGTTGAATTTTGATTCTGCTTTTTCTTGTTGGATTCAGCTGGGTTGAAATGTCTTCCAGACCGTAAGCTACAGATTTCATAGTTTGCTAAATGGGAATTCACACCTATCATCATCATTGAAATATAAATGCAGTTTGTGCATCGAACTGGGAACCACAATGTTTTGACGGAATAACAATTTTGTCATTTGCCTTTCATGGCTTCCTTAAACACATGCTAACATAGCAGGAAGTCATAGAATGACAGTTAGTTTTTTTTGTAGATAGTCCAGTGTCAAATCAAAGATGAGAAACTACATTTTATTCACAAGAGTTTTCACTCAAGGTCTCTTCTCACAAGACTTTTGTCAAGGAGCAGAATGTAAGTATTTGCAAATAACAATTAATTTCATTATAGATTACCAATCATTTTCTCAATTAATCATTTACTCTATAAAACTGCATTGCTTCGAATAGGCAACATCTTCAAATGCCTGCCAAGTGTTTTGTACTGCCAGACCAAACCAGATTGTATTTGATTTACCATCATGAGTAAGAAAATAAGCAAATACTCACATTTCAGAGAATGGAACAGACACATGTATGGCATTTATGATTAAAACAAATTAAACAATTGATTGAGATAATAATGTCAGACGATTTATAGGTATACAGTCTTTTTTCAGTGAGCATTGTGCACACTTGTCTTCCAGCTACCATTACACCTGATCCATCGTTAAACCCCCAGACATCGGGGAAGCACGTTCACATTGTTTTTACCTATTCAGTTGAATCATAATTGCATAGCATGTTGAAGATGGAGAAAGAAACAAACTCTCACCAACCTTCTTTTTGGAGAGCTCTGACTTTTTAGAGACATTCTTCAGCTTTTTGTGGAGATGTTTTAAAACCTGCAATAATACAAATATAATAAAAGGTAAAGGGTGTTGTCTTGAATTGGTTATTTTTTTGATTTCAAAAACATAATTCATCAACACTTCACCAACTATCAGAGATAATTCAACCCTTTTGAATCTTAAGGTCTCATGTCTTGGCGGATAATGTGTCATTGTCGAATCCAAACTACTGTTACAGAAAGTCAACATTATTAAATAAAAAATGACTTTCATGGAGATCAAAGCAACAGTTTTGCTTATATAAGATTCACATTTTGTATTGTCATAAGCACAATTGCTACAGTGTAGTTATGGCAATAAAAACCCTTAGTCCCAGGCAGGGCCGTCCCTCCCTACAGGCCGATCATGCAGGCCTCACATTGCGCAGTTCTCCGCGCACTATATTACAACTATATTATAATAAAAATAATATAGTATTTATATTATTGAATTTATTATGATTATTATTATTATTAGTAGAAGTAGTTTATTTGCAATAATTATATTTTAATGTTTTTGAGGCTAGTATTTGGCTTACTGAATGACATACATGGACATTTACCATTTACCTCACTCTATAACAAAGTAACTGTGTTGATAGTAATGATAATAATAATAATAATGATAATAATAATAATAAACAGGAATTATATTTGCAAAGTAGTTTGTTTCCCCCAAAACATTTTTCACTCCTGTCGGGGGGGGCGGGGGGGGGGGGGGGGATGACATCTCACAGTGTCACTTGGGGCCCCAAGTTGGCCAGGGACGGCCCTGGTCCCAGGCTCCTTCAACAGTCTAAGATGTAATATTCTTTAGACATTCAAAGAACAATACAGAAATAGTGCATACGACAAGTGTAAGTGCAAGTAAATGCAGGAATAAAAAAACGGTATAAAATAGAAAATGAACAAAAGGCACAATTGAATATTATAGTGTGTTATATAAACATTGCATCCATGCATTTTGCTATGTTAATAGCAAATATATATATATATATATAATATCTTAAGCTTCATGCGCATAATATCTTAAGCTTAATGCGCATCCATTCACTCTGATTCATGCGCACCCACCTTTGCATAGCACAAAGATATCAGCGTGAGAGGCAGCAGGTACCCGAAAACAAAAGTGGACATCACGTAGACCTTTCTCTGGTGGTCCGGCCAAACCTCCCAGCAGAAGGTGCCGTTGTCCTCGCGCTCCACAATGTTCTGGTAGTGCGCAACGGGAGCCGCCATGCCCAGAGACAGGATCCAGATGATTACCACTCCCAGGATCGCGTGCCTCCCCACCCGGATCGAAGAGGACTTCCTGGCGTGCACGATGGCCACGTAGCGGTCCACGGACATCGCCGACAGCGTGAAAATACTGACCAGCATGGACACGGTGAAGAAGTAGTGGATGAACTTGCAGATGAACGCTCCAAGCACCCAGGTTGGCAGCATGTAGATGGTGGACTGGAAGGGCACGCAGAAGAGGAGGTAGAACAGGTCTGCCACGCTCAGGTTGAGGATGAAGATGTTGGTGGTGCTCCTCGGTTGTTCCGGCTTGCTTCGCGCCAGCACCGTGATCACCATGGTGTTCCCAAGCACCCCGAGGATGAAAATAAGTGCGAATATGAGAAGAGAAATAAAGTTATCGAGTCCCATCCCCAGGACAGGTTTATTTGGCAGCCTCACAGTGTTGCTGTTGTTGAAAGGCTGGCTTTGATTTTCCATCAGTAGCTCCATTGTTGTGTCCACTATTGAGGATAAATCACATATTGATGGAAGAGATGCATGTCCTCCTGGACTTTTTCTCTTGAATAAAGGTTGGATGGAGCTCACGCAGTCGCAGGCTGCTCCCTCTCTTCCCAGGCAACGTCAACAAGCCGTGCGCAACAGATCCCACCAATACCTGTCCAGCTCCAGTGACTTGTAGCGGAGGACTGGGATTAACCACACATCCCTTGATACACCGTTTTATAAGGTAAGGTATAAATAAGGTAACATGTATTCAGATGTTTTTACAATGTGTGAAAAGTGTCAATAGTTACTTTATTATGCATTTATTTCATTAAAATAAAAACTAAGATATTCCACAAGGCATTGTTAATGATAACCCTTGTTTATGTGCAGGTGATATGTCCTTCTGTCCCACAGAATCATTTTCCTATTTATTTGTATAGAACATGTGCTATTCTCTAGTTCTATTTATGTATTTTGCAGTATTTTTATTCCACCTTATTATGTTTATTGTATGCAGCAGTACCTTGTATGAAAAGGCACTTAACAATGAACTGTCTGTAAGGTCGTTATGATTCTGGCACCCACACCCTAGCACTAACCATCCATTTGTCCATGCCAACTTAATCTTTACTTATAGGTAGATACATTGAAAACAATTCACAAAAAATACTTGAAAGACATTTCTATTGTTCTTGTAAGTTGAGAAAATATAACAGAGTATATCAAATTATTTGTTATGAACACCTTAATTGGACTCCTTTGTTTACTTCCATAACATCAGGACATCACTACTGTATAACACGTGATTCTATTGACTATTTCCGACACATTTCTAAGCTGTTAACCAATCAGAACAGAGCCGGCCAGCTAACCAATCAGAGCAGACTGGGCTCTGGTTTCAGATGGAGGGTGAAAAGAGGTGCTGCAGCACAGGCAGTATGAGAACAATAAAGAGCTGTTTGAACATTAAAGCATGGATACATGTCACAGTAGAGACACTAAAACTAAATACTGATATGAACCTGAAAATGAGCAGAATAGGGTCCCCTTAAACAGATAATGTCTAAGATGAAATGTTTTCTGATCTCATATTTTTTCTAGAATATATACAGTAAATAGAATATATTTACCATTGTGTATACTGTGAATGTGAATCTATAAATACATAGTTCATCCACAATTCCAGTTTGCTCTGGTATATTGTGGTGACGCAGAATTAGTTTTGCACGTCCAGTTGCCAGGATATCTCGGCCTAGCATATTCTGCTGTAACAAGACCTTGGATGATGAACAGAATTCAATGACAATCCATCTGATGGTTGTCGAGCTGTTTCAGACGCAGCCACAGACAAAACATTGCTATCCCTGAAATGTTTCTTCAAGTTTATGAGTGGGGAAAAAAAAATCAGAGGTTCTACTTTTTAATTCTCCTTTGATTAACATTTTGTGTCTTTTTTTACAAGGGGTTCTATAATATTTTTCAGGGTTCATATTAGTATTTTGTCCTTGTGACGGCTGGCGCCTCTCCGGTTCTGTTAATCCTGTTATGTGAATGAGCTTTGTGGTTGCTTCAGCGTGATTGGCTGTCCGAACTTGTGTGATCCGTGTTTAGTGTTGTATGTAGCGTGTGGGTTATGTGTTTAGAGTAGTTTGTTTAGATATGTGTTAGAGTAGCATGTTTAGATATGTTTTAGAGTAGTGTGTTTAGATATGTTTTAGAGTAGCGTGTTTTGGTTTTCCCTGTGTTAGCTGCATTTCCCTGCGGCCTCCCCATTAGCAGTGATTAGTGGTAATTAGCGGTGTGGTGTGGGTTGAGACTCCCTTTTACAGTCCTCTTTCTGTTTAGCAGTTTACCTGTGCCCTTTTGGCTCTTTAGTTTGGTTTAGGCTATATTTGTCCTCCTTTTGTTGTACACCTGTTGCTTATTCCATTAAACCCTATTATAATTAATTACCAATTCCATTCTGGTGTGTGTTACATTCCTCGTCCCTAGTGAGATCGTAACAGTCCTACTGTGACATGTCTCCATGCCTTAATGTACAAAAAGCTCTTTATTTTTCTCATACTGCCTGTGCTGCAGCACCTCTTTTCACCCTCTGTCTGAAACCAGAGCCCAGTGTGCAATGATTGTAGCCTTTGGAGACCATGCACAAAAACCTAACACACAGGAAAGGGAAACCCCCCAAAAGCACAACCTCAGCTTTCTCAGTTTCATCAATCGGTCTCAGTCTCCAGCCTGTGATCTTCTCTGAACAGGTCTGGGAACAGCAGTTTTCTAAATATGTAAGCATGTTGTCGCAGGCCACTTACGCTGAGAGATCTACTCAAGGGATAACCATCTGGAACTGACATCGGAGAAGATGCACATGCTATGTAACCTGAGTTGGAAGGCTGATGTTATCTCGGGGTCCATTTGTCCTCAGATGGTTGTAAACATCTGAAGCTGTTGGGGTTCATACTGCTGGTGTTAAGTAAACTCAACACAGACGTTGCATTATTTTTAAAGATTATGACATGGTGATGGTACTAATGATGATGGTTTTGATCTTTGAAAATGAATTGCATTCATTACATCCCAGGCTCATTACACTTTGGGGAGCGCGACTTTTGTGTTGTAATTGGTTCATTTCCTGAAGCAGCCTGAAGTTTCCATGGCAACTCTTGACTCCATCGACCTGTAGTATTATTGGCGCTGTCTGTGGTGCTGAAACAGACCTCCGCCTCTTTCATGGTTTTACATGACCTGAGGGCTGATGTAATGATCTGACTTAACTCCATGCTACATCTACTGGCACCTAAACCCAGGACAAATCTTCTGAAATCTTTGTTGACTTATAGAGCTCTAAAGGAATGGAACTCATTGCCAAACTACCTTGCTGAAATAGAGTCCAGGGGCCTCATTTATAAAGGGATATACGCTCAAAAAATGGCGTACGCCAGTTTCTACGCAATGTTTCCGATTTATAAAATACTAACTTGACGGGAAAACATGCGGTCCTCCACGCAAACTCTAACCCATGCGTATGCACTAAGCACAAACACGGGAGAGACGAGAAACTGCGACACCGTTGGCAGAAGGAAGAATGGAGAGAAATATGTGGAAATAATACCATCAATAAAATGTTACCTCTCATTTATCATATGAAGAATTCATTTTTCACAAATTGATTAAAGCCAATCTTAAAATTAATTAACAAACGCCTGTTTGCGACTCCTCAGTGCACACAAAAACACAACTTGGAGAAATAAATAAATACGAATATGTTATTTAAAATCACCTCGAATATGTTGTGTTAATGTTATGAAATGTTTTCTCATAAATGATGCGGAAAGCAGGAGGACAGAATTACGTCTAAACTGACGCCGTTTTGCATTTCATTGTAGATACGAGCATGGTTTTATATATGTTTAATTAATGTTTAATCGTGTTTTATGCCGTTTGCCAAGACTTGATAAGTCGGGTTGAGAAGCACAGGCTACAGTGGAGACACTGCGCACAGCTGATCGACAGCTGGGACACAAACCACCAAATACAAAAACATAATTCAGATCCAGTCGTCATGACTCCACTCCGGAGGAATTCCCCAATCATTTCTTACAGTTTCTCATCAAGGGGTGTCTCCTGTCCCCGGTACAAACACACTGCCTGAGGAAGGCTATGTGTATTTTTTTTTCATGAACCTTTTTCGGACCACTTATTTATTTATTTTGGTGACGATCCGACCTCCATGCTGCTACTCTGGTTCAAACTGCATCCACCAAACAATATGATTTATCTCGACCTCCCCAAAATAACCAAAATCTGACACGTTGTGAGATGTCTTTTTTAGCTGTTCTCTCGTCATTTCCTGCGATCTTCTCCATGCAGTCAGTCAAAATGAATGAATGAAAGGGCGTTTCTTTGACTATTTATAGGCAAATATGGGTGTTATGTGAAGCCAGCAAAAGCTGCACCGCATTTCGAGTCGATTGCGATTTACAAAAGGGAAACTGGCGTAGGAAGTGCTGTACGCACTTTCCTCACCGGTACGCAATGTTTGGTGAATTGGAAAATGTTGGAAAATGTCTGTACCTATTCTTTGGATTTCTACTATGTAAGCAACCTTCCCACGTGAATCCTACGCACAGCGTTAAAAATGAGGCCCCAGAGCCTCTTTCTAGAAGAGATTGAAGGGCCATCTACTAATGACCATGTACCCTTGTGAGCTGTGAACCCTAATTTAATTTGATCGCATGTTGTTGATGATATTGGTGATGTTTTTAATGTTGTTAATGATGTCAGGACTTATTTCCTAAATGTTGCTGTATTATTGTTGTATTATTGTTGTATTGTTTTAAGTGTCGGACCCCAGGAAGAGTAGCTTTTGTCAAGAGCAAAAGCTAATGGGGATCCTTAATAAACATAAACACATAAACATAAACATGCATTTCATTGCTCCTCCAGCATGTTATGGTAAGGATAGTTGGAGATCCTGAAAGTTACCATGGCTACAGTTTTTCTCTTAGTGGTTAAGTACCACAGTCTCATGAGCCAATTGTGTACAATTTGCACAATAACCACTGGTCCACCATATGGTCTGCTGATCAAAAGGGATTAATATTGTAATCACAAACCATCACATACAAAATGATCCTGTTCAATTACCAATTTGTGTCAGATATACTAATTGTATACCCATGGGGGGGAAACAGGTGCCAGTGGCCCTGTAACACTGCTTAAGAATCAGAATCGGTGCTGCAGCCAAAACTGTGCTGTCAGGAATGTTTTTTTTTCAATTATGTAATTAAATAAATTGAAACTAAGTTACTGAAACAATCTTTGCTACTGAAACAAAGACCAACAAATGTTAAAAAATGTAATACAAACTGAATTTGGCTGTGACTTACGGTAGAGCGATGAGCTGGTAAGACGCACTCGCCAGTTACTCGCACACATTTCGAGTTAAAACTCAATTTTTCGACGAAACCACCACATTTTAGACGTTTGAAAAAAAATGTATTAGATCTGTGACACTAAAAGGAGAAAATCCTGTTGTTAAATGCCGAAGAATAACATTGTAAACCAGAGCGGCGAACCAGGCCCTAAAGGAACCTCGGGCTCAGCTAACGAAGAGGCCTCCGGAGTGGCTGGAGGGGCAACGGACGACAATAGCATACTGGGGGCTATAGCGGCGTTCCATGCAGACCTGACGCTAGTCAAGTCGGAGATTTGCCGTAAAATAGAGACTGAGATTTCATAGGTAACTACTACACTGAGGAGAGATAACGGCTCTAAAAGCCGAAAATGACGCAGCGTTAACAACACTAACAGCCCAGACTCACAAAAGCAAACGTTAAAGGGGCTAACCGAAGCGGCTAACAGCTCATCAGATATAGTCCAGGAGCTGGAAAGTCAAGTCAAGACACCCTGTGAGCAAGTGGGAACTCTCTCAGAAAAATGCCTCGACTTGGAAGGCTGTTCGAAGAGGCAAAACCTGAGAGTGGCCGGAGTGAAAGAAGGGAAAGAAAATGGACAGAGATCAAGGGTTTTTGTGGCAGAACTGCTGAAGGAGACGCTAGGCTTGGAAAAAGCACCCGAAATAGACAGAGCCCATAGAGCCCGAGACGCGCTCGGGACAACGAACCGCGGAGACACCTGATCGCTAGGGTACACTATTCTGGGTAAAGTTCTACCCTCTTCTGTTCGTGGGCCTAGGTCTATATTTGCCTAATACTGCTCTTAATGAGCTGATAAATATGAGGAGGCTTGCACTAGATCAGGGGTTGGCAACCCGCGGCCCTTTAAACCCTCTGCTCTGGCTCCCTTGAGCTTAGACAAAAATAGGAAGGAAATAAAATAAAAGTATTTGTAGGACTATTTATATTTTGTTGCATGGTTGAAAATGTTTCGTATCTTGTATTTTGAGGTGACACTGTGACACAAATAAAAAACAAAACGGTTTTAATTAGGTCAACTAAAATATGCGTCACATCCTGCTACGGTCCGGCGCGAGCGCCTTTTCCTGCGGATGAATAATCTTACTCCCGGCTCGATGAGCGAATGGATAAATCAAAGAACAGTACTGGAGAAACACAGGATTTAATTCTGTGTGGACAGAGTTATCTGCTTTCACAGCAAAATATGCTGGTTTACCGGTATGTTTGATATGTAGAGAGAAGTTGTCAAAGGTGCTGCACTGCAGCCTTTACGTATCGAGGAACAACGGGAACAACACGGAGAGGAAGACAGCTGACGATCTTCAGTCATAATCATAGGTCATAATTCAATGGGGTATGTAATTTATTTCAGAAAACACTTTTTGTTATATTCCATGGAATGCTCTTAACATCCCGATAGCAACGATTATATTAAATGCTTTGACAATAAATACATACAAAAATTAATCTCTGGAAGCCGTAGCGCTGTAAAAATGATGATACTGTTATTTATTGTTCATCCTCTTCTATAGAGCAAGTCTTGATTTCCTCCAGTCTGCCTTTGATGTTATTCCATCCCATTTATCTCAACTCAAGTTAGTATTAAATGCAGACAACTCCAAACTCATGATATTCTCAAATCGCAAAAAGTTAACTTCTTTTCTCCCCAACATTTGTACTGTTCAAGGGACTGACATTGACATTGAAAGGGTCACTACATACACATATCTAGGTTTTATTATTGATCAGAACTTATCTTTCAAGTCACACACTGAAAATGTTGTTTTAAAATTAGGTTTCTCCTTTCAGACAAGGAAACATTTGATCTCTGCAACGTTTTTACCAGTATTGGATTCTGGTGATCTGCTTTACATGAATGCCTCTGACCAGTGCCTAAAGAGTTTGGATACTGTGTACCATTGTGCATTATGTTTTATTACATATATATATATATATATATATATATATATATATATATATATATGTAATGTCGGTACCAGATGTGTTCGGGGTACCATATGTGTTCGGGGGCCGTCTCTTACCAATGACGTCACGCATTGTATGCATTGTGATTGGCTGTACGGTAATTTACCCAGGGGTGCTCGGGGGCAAATCACATCTACAGATCATGACGAACCGAATTGAATTATTCCTATGCTCCTAGCGTGTGAAAAACATGTTAAAAAAACATGAAAACGGAGCAATGGCTGTACGCCATTGGCTGTACGCCATTGGCTGTACGGCAACTCAAGAGGACCATCATACACGGTCAAATTCCGAACATTTAAACATAGCCTACACTTCATTCTTTACTTTGTCCGTTATTACAGTATATGTAGAAGATGAACTACCTCTCTGAAAGGTCCCAATGTGTTAATTTTGATGGGCTGTCTTCTGAGTGGTTAAACATCACTAAAGATTTTCTGACTTCTGACTGCTTTGGATATATAATTACACCACAATAAGGTTTTACTATCACAGTGCACTGAGATTTGTGACAAACTGTAAAGCACTTACGCATCACTGTACACTGTAAACCAAGGCGGTTTTGCCATCACTTACTGTACTGAGGCTCAGTCACTGGTACATTTTCATTTACAAAGCCATGTTGGATAAAGTACCATCTTATATCTGCTCCCTGATCTCTCGGCAAATGGAAAGTACTTATTGCCTGAGATCTCATGCTGTGGTTTTATTAAATGTGCCAAGTGCTAGGACTGTCTTAGGGAAGAAAGCTTTTAGATGTGCAGCTCCACTAACTTGGAACAGTCTGCAAAAAGAATGTAAAATTACCAAGCTGGTACCACTACATGTTTTTAAAGCTCGGTTGGATGCTCCACAGTCAGATGCTGTTGGTACCTGTACATGTGGATAGATATGTAAATTGTAATCCCTGTATTTTTTGCTGTATGATGTCCTTTTGTTGTTCTGTTGTTTATGTTTTTATGTCTTCATGTGGAACCTACTGCTGCAGGTCTCCCTTCAAAAATAGATCATTGATCTCAATGGGATTTTACCTGGATAAATAAAGGTTTTGAATTGAATGTCGAGCATTAACTGCAAGTCACTCAAATGCATAAACTGGAGAATAATTATGTTACAAGTTTTACAGAAAACATATCCAAGTGTAACAAACATCCAGTATTAACCTTACTGTTTTTTTACTAACAGTAACCAACTAATAATTTTCATGAAGTGCATATTTATTCCAAACTCACAATATATATATGTAATAAAACATAATGCACAATGGTACACAGTATCCAAACTCTTTAGGCACTGGTCAGAGGCATTCATGTAAAGCAGATCACCAGAATCCAATACTGGTAAAAACGTTGCAGAGATCAAATGTTTCCTTGTCTGAAAGGAGAAACCTAATTTTAAAACAACATTTTCAGTGTGTGACTTGAAAGATAAGTTCTGATCAATAATAAAACCTAGATATGTGTATGTAGTGACCCTTTCAATGTCAATGTCAGTCCCTTGAACAGTACAAATGTTGGGGAGAAAAGAAGTTAACTTTTTGCGATTTGAGAATATCATGAGTTTGGAGTTGTCTGCATTTAATACTAACTTGAGTTGAGATAAATGGGATGGAATAACATCAAAGGCAGACTGGAGGAAATCAAGACTTGCTCTATAGAAGAGGATGAACAATAAATAACAGTATCATCTGCATAAAAATGGAAAGCAGCATTTGAAAGATTATTAGAGATTATTTACATACAGTATATGGTGAAATTATTGGTCCTAATATGGAACCTTGGCGCACACCCTTTCAAATCAAATCAATCAAATCAAGTTTTATTTATATAGCACATTTATAAACAATTTTTGGTCGAGCCAAAGTGCTGTACAAATAATAAAAAATACCCTACAGTAAAGACATTTTACAGCTAATACAACAGCAGTTTGTTCAGAATATCAGTATGAGAAGAAAACGACACCCTTTGTCCTTAGACCCTCACATCGTACAAGGAAAAACTTCAAGAGAAAACCCACAGTTTAAAGGGAAAAATGGGAGAAACCTCGGGGAGAGCAACAGAGGAGGGATCCCTCTCCCAGGACGGACAGACGTGCAATAGATGCCGTGTGTAAATCGAGGAGATAATACATTTGCAACATAGGTAGACCGAATGTTAGGAAATGCATGCGTCTATAATAATAGGATGAATCCACGAAGATGTCAACAATCCTGTGGGAGCCTTCAGGGAGGCAGCACGACGAGACCCAGGCAGGACCGCAGAGACAGGTTCAGCCACGACCCGAAGTCCACGACTTAATCCAGAACTCAGGATAGAGGATCCAGGATGCGGCACCACAGCAAGAGGATCAGCCTCGACTCAAGATCACATCAAGACACAAAAGAAGAAAAATTTGGCTGGGTTAATCGGAACATGAGAATACACAGATACAGACAGACAGAAGGAAGAACAAGCACTCCCTTTGGAGTGATTTTTTTAAAAATATTTAAGTTAAATGCATCAATCTGGTGCACTTTGAGAGCAAAATGAAGAGATATATGGATACCTCTCAACATACATATGAAACAACTGTAAACAGATTTACTTTGTCTTTATGGATTCGATTGTGGACTTGATTGTGATTGCTGCACATTATCCCTTACTTAATAAATACTTTTTTTGATAATCTATTATATAGAAAAGTATATCATATTGATATATAATATATAATTTATTGATAATATATAATATAATCAAATATAACAATGAAAACGAAATAAGTAGTATTAAGTATTAGGGCTAAGAAAATATTGTACATGTGAAATAGTTGTATGTATTGATTTAAATTGACATGCATACGCTAAGAAAAATAGTCCGTTGTTACTGTTTGAACTAACGTACCAACGGTACTGAACATATTACATATTACCTACCATATTACGTTTTATACTTCTTACCTTCGATTTCTCTTGTTCTTCTCCTCATTCGTCTTTGTTTTTCTTCAAGTTTTATTGTATTTCTTCAAGTTTTTATCTTGTTGGTCGAATACACTTAAGCGTCAGCTAAATACAATGTAATGTAATGATCAAAAACCCCTCTATACTCTAGACTGCGTGGGTAAATTACCGTACAGCCAATCACAATGCGTGACGTCATTACGTCGTGACGTCACTGGTAAGAGACGGACCCCGAACACATATGGTACCCCGAACACATCTGGTACCGACACCGGCCCGGCTAAAATAACTGGATGGCCTACCTGCCTGTAAACCTGTCAGCCTTCCATCTGTGAACAAATTTATCTCGTGGCCTCATTGGTCATGTGTGCGTTCGTGTGTGTTGGAGGAGGGGCTCTGTGGAAGTCTGAAGGAAGAGGCATATTTTTTCCGGTTGTGTATTTTCAAATTCTAGCGCACTCGAGCTGGTTTCTCCATTCTTACCTACCCTACCTTTAACTATTTTTTAGGGTGCAGCTATATGTTTTATTTATTTCAAAGTGGGCCCATTTTAATAATATTTGTTTTCCTTCAAATGTTCAGAGGACTCCCCAAGTGCTGTGTTTAATTTATTTAAAAGTAGGCCTGTGTATTATTTTGAATTCTCCTTATAGGAGTTCTTTGTTTCTTATTAGAGGTTAACAGTTTTATATGATGTAATAAATAGCCTAATAAATGCAAAAAAAACTAGTTTTTGTCTGATATAACAATAAATACAACTTAGCTATCAAGCTATGAAATATGTTTTGCGGCTCCAGACAAAAAATGTTTTGGAAAAAGCAGCAATATTGCTCTTTTGGTCAAAAAGGTTGCAGACCCCTGCACTAGGTGGAAACCATGTTAAACATACCTCTGTTTTTGTTGTTGTTAGTGTTGAGGCTGTTTCTCCCTGAGGCCTCAGTCTCGCTCTATTATATGAGTACACAACTATACACTCCTATAGTGAACAAATCTGACAAGTTGCAAGTCCGACCTAACAAAGAAAATAGTACAATCAATCTGAATAGCCTATTTCCTTCATTTATATATGGGCAAGGCTCAGTTCCATAAATTGCTGAGCTTATCTGAACACCTTATGTGGTGGTTTTGAGTTTATTATTAAAGTGGAGCAACAGCGGAAGGACAGTATGATAGTGATTAAGAACTGGGGGATATAGCTGCAGGAGAACTTTGACGTCTGGGGAGGAGGATCGGCCCCACTCCTTAGAGTTCAACTGTGGTCGTGCAGAGGATATGTATGTTTCTGTTTTGGTTTGTATTTTCACCTTTTTTTCTTTCCTGTTTATTTACTTTCCTTTTTACGGGCGCAGATTTGAGGCTGGTTTGGGTGGGGAGCAGTGCCACTGCGGTTATATCACTGGAGGGAGATGTGGAGGTTACATCAAAAGACACAATCTAAGGGACCCTTTTATGCCTTATGGCTGTGACAACAGATAAAATAAGTGGTGATACAGGTAAAGGAGAGGATTTAACTTTTTGCACATGGAATGTGAACGGGATCAATGAACCAGTAAAACGGGGTAAAGTACTGTCCCATCTAAGGGAGCTTCATGCAGACATCAGATTTTTACAAGAGACACATTTAAACAACAAAGCACACAATAATATTAAGGCTAGATGGATAAATCAGGTTTATCATTCTACGTTTTCGGCAAAGGCTAGAGGTGTGGCTATAATCATTCGAAAAAATGTCCCATTTTTACACAAATCCACAATTGCAAACAAAGAGGGGAGATGTATCCTGGTCACAGGTGAAATACAAACTATACCAATTACATGACTGAACATATATGGTCCAAACAGGGACGATCCAGAATTTTTCAGAAAGATCTTCAGCATGATCCCCGACATCTCTACAACAAATCTTATTATTGGAGGCGATTTTAACCTGGTCCTAGATACTTACTTAGACAGATCATCGACTAAGAGAATAGCATCATCTAATGCTTCTAATTTTTTGAAGTCATTTATCACAATACAAACTTATTTGATGTGTGGAGCACCTTAAATGCAACAGGTAGAGAATATTCCTTTCACTCTCGAGTTCACAACGTATACACCAGAATAGATTATTTCCTACTCAATGGTAAACTTTTGTCTGGGGTTAATGATGCGAAATATCACAATATTATCATATCTGACCACTGTCCTGTATCTATGCCACTGAGACTGCTCGAGGCGTCAAAGACGGCTGGATCCTGGAGGTTCGACCCCCAACTATTAACAAGGAAACCATTTTGTGAATACATTAAGACGCATATACAGGTTTTTTTTCGAAACAAATGATAAAGATGATATTTCACCAACATTGTTATGGGAGACTTTTAAAGCACACACAAGAGGGTGTGTTATCTCTTTCCAGGCATCGCAAAGAAAACGGGACCGCATTAAACAATCACAATTAGAGGAAAAAATAAAAAAACTGGATACAGAAAACGCCACCCTACCATCTACTGAGTTGCACAGTAAAATCTCTTCCCTTAAATACGAGCTCAATGAAATACTTTCTAAGAAAATGTCTAAAGCCTTTATTTTTACGAGTCAGACATATTTTGAGTTTGGGGATAAACCACATAAACTGCTAGCGAGACAGCTTCGGAAGAGGGAAAGCGACAGGGCCATTCACAGGGTAAAATCAGAGGAAGGCACTCCCTTGACCTCTCATAGGCATATCAATGACAGGTTTCGCCGGTTTTATGATGATTTATACAACTCTTAGGCCCATGTGCAACCGGAAGTTACGGATCAGTTCTTAAATGCGTGTGACCTGCCCACATTAGAACAGAGGGATCTTGACTCTTGAAAAGGACATTACATTTGAAGAAATCAGAAAGACAATTAACTCACTAAAAAATGGCAAAAGCCCGGGGCCAAATGGGATGTGCAATGAATTCTATCAAAGGTTCAGCAACATGCTGGCTCCTATTTTGTTGAGGATGTACAGGAAAGCGTATGAGGCTGGTATGCTGCCGCCAACACTAAACGAGGCAACTATAACAGTGATTCCAAAAAAAGGGAAGGATTCAGAACAAGTGGGATCATACAGACCAGTCTCCCTTTTAAATACAGACCAGAAAATTATTGCTAAGACCTTATTGAGGAGACTCAGCCTCTATATGGCTAAACTGGTACACCCTGACCAAACTGGGTTCATCCCAAACAGACACTCATTTCATAACTTCAGACGCCTCTTCAATACAGCCTGTCCTCCTACAAAAAACGACCAAATAGGTAGATTGTTTAAGCAGTGTTGATCACGATATTACGACCCATAGCCACGTAGCTTTCCCCCTATTCATTTCTAGCAGCAGTTTATTACGACCCTTTGTCACGTTTTGTCACGATCGTAATCCCGTGAACTTTAACCTTGCGCATCAATAAAAGTGCGACGAGCCAAGAAGATGAAGATGAAGAAGAAGATGAAGAAGAAGAAGAATTGTTAAAGAGCGTCAGAGCTTTACAAGTGGTAAATCTGATTTCTGTATTTCATTCGATTTGTTTACGTTTTTAAGTAATCCTGTCGTTTTTCTACTAATCATGTTTAACCACGATATTTCAGTTTTACGTTTTAGGGCTGGCCCGTGGCATAGGCAGTATAGGCGAATGCTTGTTGTTAGCAATAACATGGCTCTAAAGGTTAGCGCTTAGCTTAGCGCTTAGCTTATATGCGCGAACGGATATGTATTGCAATATAAGAAGGTTCTTCTACAACAAGTTGGAGGGAGAGTTTTCTCCTTCGCACAAAAGGAGCTAAAATCTTGCCTAAAAACAAAACCCTTGGTAGCACGTGACATAACACATAACAATGGCAAAAGTATGTATATTCAGCTAACCAGACCAGGACATGATATGACCGTAAACAATGCGAAAGGAAATGGCATTTTAATAATAATAATAATAATAGTTGACATTTACATGGCGCTTTTCATAATGCACACACTTTTTTTTTCTTCTAAATGTCACCTAACATGTTGCATTAATGATAGTTAGGGTAAGTTCAACACTTGAATATCATCAGGTCATAGTTGTTTTACTACTTTAAACATTCGCTAATTCAACTTAAGTTTTGTGAAAGCATCACATCGAGTTAAAAAGAGAAATATATTTCCCTGTAATTACTGATTTACCTGGGACTTGATTGATTTTGGTGCCTGTAGTTTTATTTTTGGCAAATGCTTATTTATGAAGCAACAATTAAATTACATGGTAGCACAGCTAATCTGAGTTCATCTGTTTGTTTTTTTTCAGGTCATCTATCAATTCAATTATTTGAAGTAGCCTATTATCATAAAAAAATCAACGGTTCTTTTCAGAGCCATATTCCTCTTCCTACTCTCTTTCACCCCTCTCGTTTTCTTGTCTTTTGTTTTGTTTTTCTCCCTCCCTGTATGTGAGTTCATCCTTTGTTTGTTGTTGCCCTTTTTATCCTCACTTAAAAATGGCATCCAAGCAACTGAATGAATGGCTAGAGATAGGAAATGCCCTCGCAGATGAGTTGGCAAATAAGGCAAGTACAACATTATCCAAATATGTATTATAACATTTACTCAAATGATAAAAGACACACACATTACAAAGATGTGTGTGCAACAATTAAGGGAAATATATAATCTCTTTTATATATTTATATATTAAGAAACCGAAGAAACCGAAGATACCAAAGAAAATAACACAAGGATCAAATGTTTCCTGGAGGAAGAGGGACCTGGATGGGAACATTATAGCCCAACATTGGAATAAGAATCGATCTGGTCTGTAAAATATAATCTAGTTCTAGTGTTTCATTAAGTTTTAATGTCGTTGGTCGGTCCTCAATAATGTTTCCCATATCATCGTACTTTGTTTTATGCAGTTAAACCTTCCAGCTCTCAGGAGTCCCCAGAGGTCGAGGAGACACATGAGATTCCTCTACAGGTCCCAAGTCTTGGTATGCACAATGAATTCTTAAATTATCCTTCAACTTGAAATGTAGGTAATTGTTTGTAGTATGTAATAGCTTTGTTCATGATACATTGTAAAGTGAAAAGCCATGTATGGAATATCTTTTTTTAATTAAACTAAATTCCATGATTTGTTTTATATTTTGTTATTTTAGATCAACATCTTCAGACACTGAGAAACCTGTTGGGTTCTCTCACTGTCCCTGCATCATCAGAAGAAACACCCACTGCATCAACATGGACCCAAAGACAGTTGAAACGTGAACAAAAATTCAGAGCTGCAATGCCAGAGCTCCTTCATTTGAAATTGGCTGCAGAGATTGTCACTACACGTTCCTGTCTCCAATGCAAAACTGCTGATGCTGTGGTCCGGTGCTTGGACTGTGTTCCACCAGGAACTCCCTTTCTTTGTCCGGCATGTGACCCTATTATCCATGGTAAACATGTCTTCCATGACAGGGAAGCCATGTTTGATGGGTTTTACAGACCTATTCCTCCCACATCCTTAGTGGTTATGGATGAAAGTGGCCAATATGGACTCTGTGAACAAGGTGGGTTCAAATAATGTATTACATATTCCCTTACCATGGTTTCCTAATGTGCACTACATATACAGCGGCATCATTTTCACCATGTCGGAAGTTTGCTTTAACTGACTACATGTCCTAACATGTCCTAACATGCATATGAATCTCTGAAATTGTCTTTGCTGCAGTGTGTTCGCTTCCAATTCCTCCACCATCCCAAATCTGCTTCTGTGGTCCAAGCCAAGATTTCACCATCATCCCAGGAAAGCAGACCGTGTTGGTAACTATCAATGGTTTGTTGCCACCAGAAGACGATCAAGCAGAAATACAGGATTACTATTATACTTTTGTCCTACATTGCATAGATAGCTGTCAAATTGCACATTTATATTTTTTCTCAGGTCCATACAACGTTCGTCTGCCTTCTGTGTGCTGTCCAATTTGTTCCGCCAAATGGTCCCCGAGCATAGGTGACTTGCTGGGATACAAATACTGGCCAGCAACCGACAGCTGCAAAATTATTTTTAAGTTTGATGTGTTCACATCATTCGAGCAAACGAAATTGGCCAGCCCAGCATTATCCCAGCAAGTATTTATAAAAATGCTTGAACATCGATCATTTTCCACAGCGTTGACTTGCCTGTGAATAAAAAATAAACCATAGTGTTGGTGATCTACAGTGTTGTCATTCTTCTTTGAACACCAGCAAGACCGCTTTTCAACAATCACACTCCCTGTCATTGACATAATTAATAGATCGTTTAGCGTCTCACCATCATTTGCTGTGGCCAACTGATGTTAACGATCCTAACTGAAAGGCTGCCTGCCAAACGTAAACATTCAGCCACGTGACATTCAGCCGAACTCTCGCGAGAGTTTTACACAAGACGGATCCTTTCTAGCACCAAGATCCTCAGCTCGGTGATTCATGGTTTAGCCGCAATGCACGTTGGGAAATGGTGTTTATGCGATGTGAAATCCGAAAACATTTAAAAAAATAAAGATAATACTTTATTCCGAGTTTGCTTGCTTTTGTCTATGGAGCTAATCACATAACGGCATTGTAATACACGGTTCGGCTGCATTACATATTACATATCTGCCTTAGTTATCTATTTATAGAGCCCTGATGAGAAGACTTCTATACAAACAGGAAGAACTGCCGCCAAAACTGAAAACGTGACGTGGATCACAAATATATCAGCCATTTAACAACATCTTAGATTTATTTTCACACAATATGTCTCCTTGCAATATCAACAGTAATTCGGCTGACTTTTATATTTGATCCAATTGGTAGATAGGCAGTATTTACACCATAACAGTGCACAGCTGATAGACGGGCACCTAGTGGTTAAAGCGCGTTATTGAATTTTATTATTATTATTATTAACTAACAGAATAAGAGACCTGACAGGTGATGGTCAGACGTTGACCTGGCTGCACAGTCACAGAGGCTGGCTGTGTCAACTGTTCACACTTCACACCTGTACAAATACAAAAAAAAGTTATATGACAGATTATCCTGTTAAACAGCAGTATAATAAGTGTTGACTCACTTCCAGCTGCCAGCAGCAGCAGCAGAGAGAACATGATGAGGATGACTCTCATTTCATTTAATTTCAAACCTTTATTTATACAGGTGTATCCCATTGAGATCATTGATCTCTTTTTCAAGGGAGACCTGCTCAAGTAGGTTCCACATGAAACATAAAAACATAAACAGAACAACAAAAGGACATCATACAGCATCATTTACATAACTATCCACATAAACAGGTACCAATAGCTTCCGATTGAGTAGCATCAAACCGAGCTTTAAAAACATTTAGTGGCACCAGATTGCTCAATTCCCATTTAATTTGCAGACTATTCCAAGACAGAGGAGCTGCGTATCTAAAAGCTGTCTTCCCTAAGACAGTCCTAGCAGTTGGAACATTTAATACAACCACCGCATTCGATCTAAGGCAGTAGCCACTTACAATTTTCCGTGAGATCAGGGAGCAGATATAAGATGTTTCCCTAACATGGCTTTGTATATAAAAATGTACCAGTGACTGAGCCTCCGTACAGTTAGTGAAAGCAAACCAGCCCTTGCATACAGGGTACAGTGATGGGTTAATGCTTTACAGTTTGTCACAAATCTCAGTGCACTGTGATACGCAGCATCTAACTTGACCAGGCAATTGGCAGGTGCATAAGAGGCGCGGGAAGGTATTTTGAGTGAGGGTGCTGAGGTGCTGGACTCCAGTGAACACTATTACGGGCACTATAGAGCCCGCACAAAAGCACTCCAGTCCCCACACGCAAACACACAGTACACCCGCGACTGTTACAATGAAGACTCGATAAACAGCTCACGGCATATAGGCAGGGGCAAAGTGCCCCTCCTCTAGGGGGGTCCGGGGGGATGTTCCCCCGGGAAGATTTTTTAAAATATTGAAGTTAAAAGCATCAATCTGGTGCACTTTGAGAGCAACATTAAGAGATCTATGGATACATCTCTCAACATCCATATGAAACACAACTGTAAGCAGATGTTCTTTTTCTTTATGAATATTTTACAAATCACTCCCCTTTCAAACTGTTTTCTTGTTTTACTGCCATATAGTATTTCATAACTGTTTTTCCTTTATTCTCTTATTTTTTTATAACTATAATGATCATATGAAGGTGTGCCGCGGAAATAATCTTTTTAATAATTTGTGACCAAACTGTTTGAGACCCACTGAGATAACTTAAACTAAAGTTAACTATCTAAACACTCAGAGAGTCCTTTAGCTCACCTGAGCCTTTCAGTCTGAGAGGGGAGCTCTCCTCCAGCTTGTTGTGGAACAAACAGCTCCGTATGTCCGTTAGTGCAGCTAGCTAACCAGATGCTAACAACACGGTCCCTGCTGCTGGCACCGGTCCCTCTCTCTCTCTCTCTCTCCCCCTCTCTCTCCCTCTATCACACACACTAAATGCGCTATTTCCGCACACACACACACAGAGCCGAGCTTGAATGACACAAGCACACTTTTATTTCCATGCAACTCTCTGATTGGTCTGGTGTCTTGCCTCTGTTTCATTCACTGAACACGGGAAATTACAGTCCTGCCGTCCTCTCTAGTGTCTTGATGAGGTACACGTAAAGCACGGTTAATGTATTATATTATTGAGGTAGAATTGTCCGGGGCTACAAAACATTCGGGGCAGGCCAACATATTATTTTACCAACAATGTGGAATTTATTGGCAACATATTACACAGATTATGCACAGCGGGAGCAGCAATAACCGTCAAATAATAATTCAGACAAGGGAGCTCCGCACCCCCTGCCTGCCGCTAGGGGGTGCTGCAGCGCCCTCAGCACCCCCCTTCCCGCGCCCATGGGTGCATTCATATAAATCAAATCACCATAGTCCAGCACAGGTTAAAAGGTCAGTGACTAGCCTTTTCCTGGCCTCAAGCAGAGAAACAGGACTTGTTCCTGTAGAAGAAACCTAGCCTAACCCTCAGCTTTTTAAGCAGGTTATTGACATGAAGTTTAGAAATGTGAGACAATCATCAAGCCAGATACCAAGGACTCTGAGAAGACGTGAGCTCCTGATCCCCTTTAATCTCCACTGACAGTCTCTTGTGAAGACCTTATAACTGTATCACAATGGATATTACTGAGTTTGCATAGAACCAAACGTGTTCACGTGTGAATGTGAACATTAATAGAATATCACCTCCCATCTTCAGAGCAATCTGACTATTATAACATTAGCGTTAAGAAAGCTTAATTAAATATCTGCCACAACATAAGTAACTGGATCAAAGTAACAGTACAGTCCGCGGCATCACATCATAATGTATCATATATTTCCTTATCTGAGTCAGCTGAGCCGTATCTGGCCGTGCAACACTTACAGTGTTACATACTGTATGCAGAAGTATTATTTTAAGCAACACATTACGAAACACTCGAGTTAAATGTAATTAAAGTCAGATCGTGTCTTAGACGGGGCATATCATAAACCTGTTAATGTACGCATTCAAACACTTTTTCTTGTACCAGCTGTATTCACCTTGCAGGTGCAGCTATGTGGCTTTTATCCTGGATAAAGTGTTTGATTCATGGATGTTTAAAGTCTTTATATTTGTCTAATTATATAGTTGACTTTTCATTCAGGAAGTATGACGCGCTGCGCTGTCAGTACGCTTCTCCATGTTTGTGATTGGTTGAATGCTCCAAATACTACCCCTTTCATGTGAACGCGCACCTAACTAGATAGGACACGGCTGGCTTGAGCGATCCACTTGATAACCCGTGTCGTAGTGCCGTTTAGCGAGAGGAGGTATGTTTTGGATTAGGCCAACCGGCTAACTCAAACATGTCCAGGTTAGGTTGAACCAGTTTCGTGGTATACCCCCCAGGTCTTGTCCTGACTGAGCACAGGCACCTGTAGCCTTGGCTGCTGTGCTCTCAGTGTTTTGTCTCCCTGTTCCTGCCTATTGGCGTCAGCTGATAGAGGTGTTGGTTTTATCTTGTTATGCACAATGTTGATTCTTCTCTCAGAACTAGCTAAATATGGGTCTGGGGTAGAGATCTTCAGAATTGGTTTGGCATCTTTTGTGTCAATTCGTGGCACACAACATGTCTTGTGAATAAACCATCAGTTTGCCATCAAAGTTCATGCTCTCCTCGTTTCTCTCTGACTCCTGTTTCCATTGCTTCAGAAGTTTCCATCGCATATGAAAGATTTGTACATGTTTGTAAATTATTTTGGTTTCCGTGTGTGTGTTTCACATGGGTGAACAGTATATTTATATGTTATGGAATGAAATACAATGTCAGATTAGGGGAAAGTTAGGGGAGTGCATGTTAATGTATCTGGAGGTGGCGTGTTCCAAAAGTGTTTGGGTTTGTCTGCCGTGTGTGGGCTGCGTTCCATTTCAAATTGCCGCCTGTACAATGTATGCACCAGTCTGTGATATGCCGATGTGCAGGCCCGCCCCTCCATACACGCCGATCACACAGACTGCGTCTGCCTCTCGCCCTCATCTTGTGGAGGGAGCCTCATCTGATGCGCAAATGCGGCGCAATTGAGCACGCCACAGTTTCTGCTGCGAGGCTCCACTAGCTGTAATCGGCTTGGTGTGTCCAGGGTTTACACACCACCCCCCCGTCGACGCTCGCGAGGACCTCATCACATCACAGCCCTGCCGATGTGATATAATGTATAGGACCTTTTTTCCTCATGGGTGTCATTCACAACAGACCAATCATGACAGTTTTAGAGAATGAGTTTGTATGGATACACTTAAAACATATATTTGTATTTGTCTTGGCTTCAGCTCACTGATAACATAAGAACACAAATAGGCACAACACTTACATAGATGTTTTTTTTATATGTATTTTATTACTCCAAAGTAGAACAAAAAAAAAGTCAGCCATATTTAACTGGGAAAGTTTTCCTTTGGCTCCCAGGAATTTTTCCACTTCGCCCCACTGTAAAACAGAAACACAGCAAAAAGTATTACTTTTTTTCAACTGTTTGGAATATGTAGTTCTACAGTATGTTGACAATGCTATTTCAAATGAGAAGATACACTAAGTCACTCAAAAATATCATGATGAAAGTGCAGTATAATGTATATATTTATATATAACACGTACATCATATATAATACAAGGTACATTTTTTATTTCAAAGTCAATGTTTCATTTGACCAATTCTTTGAATTTGCTGTCAATGCCCAAACATACAGCACTAAACTTAGACAACTGCCTGCAAGACTGCACACAGAAATAATACTACTTACTACTACTAACTATACTTATAGTATAATTGTTAAGAACAAATGTAACAAGTCAGTAATTACAAAAGAGATCAAATACCATCCAGCCTCACATATCAATCATTTAACCTTTAGTGATATTGATCAAGGATAAACTCTATCGTATATTTTATTTTAATTTCTATTTCAATGTAGGCTACTTCCCTGCTTATGTGTTACAATCAGACAGCGTTTCTAGGGCGCGATGTCTGAATGACGAAGGGCAGAGAACTTGGATGTCTTACTTTATGGCGCAAATGTCTGATAGAGCCATTGATGACATGGCTCCCCACCAGGGGCGGACCTAGCACATTTGATGCCCTAGGCGAGCTTCACCACTGCCCCCCCCCCCAAAAAAAATATCAAAACATCTTAACAGTTATACAGTAAAGTACTGCAGCTTTATTTATTACAAGCAAGAACAAGAGCTAAGAATAAATGTAAAGTGCACACTAAAGAATTAAAACAAATAAACAACTTAGCTAACAAACAATAATAATATCAATAACAAACAATAAAAGAATGTGCAAATTTGCTTTCAAAGAAAATTAAGAAGAAATGTAAAGTGCACACTAAAGAATTAAAACAAACAACTTAGCTAACAAACAATAATAATAATAACAATAACAAACAATAAAATAACGTGCACATTTGCTTTAAAAGAAAATTATGTATTGTAAAATATGTTACACATGTCAAATAATCAAAATATAATATGCTAAATAAACAAACAAATACATAAAAATTACAAATTCACTTTGTCTCAAGAACTATTTACATTCCACTCCCTATCATCACACAAGGTTGGCCTACATATTAGCTCCTACTGGTTTCCATTTACAGTGCAATCCTTCTGGCCTTCCTCGCTGCAAAGTCATCAATCACATCATCATATGAAATCTGACCACCAACCTCATGGTTAATACTGATTACAGCCAGACCACTGAGGCGTTCTTGAGCCATGGTGGACCTCAGGTATGTTTTCAAGAGTTTTAATTTGGAAAAACTCCTCTCGGCTGAAGCTACTGTTACTGGTAGCGTTGCACTGATCCGCAGAGCAATACACAAGTTGGGATATATTTCGGTGAGCTGCTTTGTGTGTATGAATTTCAACAACTCAAGAGTTGTCATGCTCTTTGATGGCAAGTCAGGTACATTTTCCAACTCCTGAGCCAGCTCCTTCCCATCCAAATCAGATTGCCCTCCATGGCTTAAGGCAGTGGTTCTCAAACTTTTTCTGTCAGGCCCCCCTTTTGAGGAAGAAAATTTTTCAGGCCCCCCCACCCCGACAAACTGGTGACAAAATAGGCTGTTTTTAACTTTATTGATACAGCATCAAAAAAAGAACATTCGTCTCACGTGTTTTAGTCATTTCGGTTGTGCAAATAACAACTGTTGTGCAAATAATATTTAACACTGCACTACACACCACCTTTTGTAACATCAAAATTAACATTAGTTTTTTATCATCAACATTCCTTTCTTAATTTCTTTTCTTAACATGAACATTCACTTCACTTCTCTTAGTCATGTATGTTGTGCAAATAACTAACTTTAGCAAACCACTTTGATATCAAAATCATGAACATTACTTTTTAACATGAACATTCATTTCACTATGTATGTTGTGCAAATAACTAACTTTAGCAAACCACTTTGATATCAAAATCATAAACATTACTTTTTAACATGAACATTCCTTTCCCTTTTCTGTTGTGCAAATAACTATTTAGCAAATCACTTTTGTGACATCAAAATGAATGATTCGTTCACTTTGCAAGAACAAAAACAATTGAGTTAAATGTGTAGGAAAAAAGAACAAATGCAGATATTGGACAAGTGTTGTGAGGCAGTTTGTGAGAGTTAGTGTATTAGTGGCTGCAATGAGCCTGTTTTTCACTGCACATCATCTCAAAACGGGGTTGCAGGCTTGATACGGCCACTCGCAGGTCAGGCTCAATGTGGAGCCTAGCTCTGTACTTTGTTTTCAGTGTGGCAACAGCTGAAAAGCCTATCTCACAGAGATAAGATGTGGCGAAAGGAAGTAGAATTCCCACAGCCCTCTGTCCAATGAGTGGATGCTCCCTCTCCACACACAGCCAGAATTCAGTCAGTGTCTGAGCTGTAAACCGCATCCTCAGGGTGGAGTCTGACGTCATCTCGATGAACTGTTCCTCTTCAGCAGAGCTGAAATCAGCAGGTGCTGCTGCGTTAAAAGGATCTCTCACCCAGTCATACTGTGCGCTGTTGTTTGGGAAGTACTTTTGAAAGTATCCTCTCAGGGAAGAGATATGCTCCTGAAGACATGGAATCATGGTGTTTGCTCCAGAATCACTTGTTTCAGCAAATTCAGTCAGATTCTCAAAGCACTCTGTGTTTCCCTGATCAAGTCGCCTGCCCCACATCTCGAGCTTACGAGTGAATGCGCTGATCTTATCTGCCAGGTGAGGGAGGTGCTTGTCTCTGCCTTGGAGCTGAATATTTAATTCATTCAGCTTTCCAAAGATATCGCTGAGATAGGCCAGTTTCATCAGAAAGTGTTCATCACCGAATTTGCTCGCAGCCTCATACATTTTCTCCTCCTCCAAAAACATCCGGATTTCCTCTCTGAGCTCGTAGACGCGCGACAGCACTTTCCCACGGGATAACCACCTGGCCTCGCTGTGAAACAGCACAGCTGTATGTTGCGCACCCATCTCCTCACACAATGCAGAGAACAGCCGCGCTTTCAGGGGTCTAGTTTTTATGAAATTGACCGCACCAACAGTATCAGTCATCACCTCGTTCAGTTCAGGGCTCATCTGCCTGGATGCGAGCGCTTCCCTGTGTATTACGCAGTGCGTCCATTGCGCATTTGGCGAGGCACGCTTGATTAGTGCCTGCAATCCCTTTTTATTTCCTGCCATGGTCTGTGCGCCATCCGTGCAAACGCCCACACAGTTTTCCCATTTCAGCCCATTTTCTGTCAGGTAACAGTCAATAAGTTTGAAGAGCTCATCAGCTGTCGCTCTGCTTTGGACATACTTGCAAAACAGTAACTCCTCATATAGTGACTCAGACGTGACAAAGCGAACATAAGCAATAAACAAGCAGTCTTTATTGCTGTCGGTAGCCTCATCCATTTGTATGGCGAAACGTTTGTCTTTCATTTTTTCGATTAGTTGTTTTTCAAGATCATCAGAAATGTCGCTTATACGTCTTGCAACTGTGTCATTGGAAAGAGGGATGGCCTTTAATTTTTCTGCGCTTTTCTCATCAAGCATTGTTGACACCATATCTAAAGCTGCGGGGAGTATGAGCTCCTCTGCTATGGTGTGTGGCTTCTTGCACTGTGCAATTCTGTATGCAACTTTGTAGGATGCTGAAAGTGCTTTGCTGTTCACTGTTGCAGTTTTTACAAAAGTATGTTCCCGCTGACGGTATTCGCCGAGTTTCCTCTGAAAAAGCTCGAGTGGCTTGTTAACGTGGCTGGGGTGTGATGTCTCCAAGTGTCTTTTTAATTTGTTGGGTTTCATACTGTCAGCTGCCAGAGTTCTCAGACATAAAACACAAACTGGTCGCTCCTCATCTCCCGCCACATTCACCGTAAACTCTAGAGCAAGATAGGCGTCATCATATTTTCTTAACTTGGTTTTTGGTTTATTACCGTCAGCTGGGCTCTTTGTCTCGTTTGTTTCAGAAGCATTGCATGTTTTTCTTTTCGTCCCTGTCAGATATTTCTCCATCCTGTGCACCTGAACAGCGTTTTATTGAAGAAAATCAACAACCACATGTACACACTGCTTGAACAACGTTTGTTAATTGTTCCGCCGGGAACTTACATCAAAACATTAGTTCCACCTTTTTTTCCTCCCGCGGTCTCTCGCGCCCCCCCTGTCATGCCTCTGCGCCCCCCAGGGGGGGCCCGCCCCCCACTTTGAGAACCACTGGCTTAAGGTGTGTGCAAGTGCCTCTGCTTGCTTCATCAGCTCTTGGTGTGGCAGGTCTGGGAAGTTGTACAGAATGCCAAACTTGTCTTGCACATGTTCAAGAGTGGTAAACCTCTCCTTTTGTGCTGACACTGCAGCATCTACCACCACGTTAAAGAACGTTACCTCCAGATTTTGCAAGGCATTCCTCAATGGCTCATCAGGAGACTCATATGAGAAGTGCCTCTTTGTTGACTTCAGCCGCTTTTGCACAAGGACTGCATCCACATTCATGTCTTCACACATGTCCTTGGCTGATGTTTGTGAAGCCACAAAGCCTGTGGCTCTGTAGGATTTGAGAGCTTTTTCAGTCTTTTTCAGTAGACTTACTGCTACATCCACTTGCATTGTTTGGGACTGCAGGACTTTGCTCACCTGCTGAATTTGACTTAACATGTCATACCAGACCACTGTGCACAGTGAAAAGCGGAATGACCCCACTTCTTCTGCCAGAGACTGGGCTTCAATCCTGATGATTGGGTCTTTGGCCTGGTTTCTCACCTCAAGCAGTGCCTCTCTCACAGCTGCGGCTTCATATCGCAGAGGCTCTACAGCTTTCACTCTGCTCTCCCATCTGGTTTCTGACCACATTTTGAGTGAAAGGTTGACGTGTTTCTTGAGGATGGCCCATCTCTGTGTAGAGGCAGAAAACAGGCAGTATAGCTTCTGCACAATGCCAAAAAATGATATGGCATCTTTGGAGCTTTTGGCAGCATCAGCAATGACCAAATTGAGTGTATGTGCCCCACAAGGCACAAACAAAGCTCTTGGGTTCAACTGCAGTAGCCTGGCCTGTACTCCCTTGTTCTTCCCTCTCATATTTGCGCCGTTGTCATATGACTGTCCTCTGCAGTCATCAAAGGCAATCTGCAACTCCTCCAGCCTCTTCAAAATCAGGGCGGACAAACTTTCACCAGTGGACTCCTCTGCTACTAGGAATCCCATGAAGTGCTCTTTAATCTGGGGGTCTTCTTCCAGTGTCACAATTCTGATGACTACTGACAGCTGTTCAGTGTGGCTAACATCCGGGGTGCAATCTAAAATGAGGGAAAAGTACTTGCATTTCTTTATTTCTTGCACTATTGTTGATAGAATCTTTCCACTGATGCATTCAATCAACTCATTCTGAATGGTTTTGCCCAAGTAGCTGTGGTGGGATGTTTGACTTTTAATCTTGTGGATGTGGTCTTTCATCACTGGGTCAAACTGCGCCAAAAGCTCAACCTCTTTCAAAAAGTTTCCATTTGAAGGAGAGTGGAGTATTTATGTCTTTCCTCTCAATGCCATATTTCGCCCTGCCAGAGACTGTACAATAGCAACCAGTCGTGTCAGCACTGCTCTCCACCGACTCTTCTCTGCCTCAAGGAGGGCCTGCTCTTGTTTTTCTATTGTTGTACCTTGTTTTAATCGAACTGCCAATTCTTTCCATGATGCCAAATTGTTCAGGTGTTCCGGACTATTTTCATGGCTGGTCAAAGCAGCACTTGCATTTTTCCAATCCGACAGTCCTGACTTTGTTAAATGAATTTGTTTTGGAGATAAAAGTTGACAACAAAAACAAAAAAGACTGTTCTTCTTTTTTGAATATGTCACCCAACTTCTTTTGATCCTTTCTCCATTTACTAAGGTCCTGCTGAAGTACTGGTGGTGGCAACTTCTCCCATCATCTCTCCTTGGGAAAATGAAATCAGGTGTTATCTGATATGGTCCTCTCCGAACAAACTCTGTCCTCATTGTGTCTGTGAGATGTGAAGGGCAGTCAGCAGGATCGGTTGGTAGTGGATCGTCTGTCTTCTTTGCTGCATCTGGAGGGCATGTGAAGCACATTTTCTCACCTCATATTCACAATATCTTCACACACACACACACACACACACACACACACACACACACACACACACACACACACACACACACACACACACACACACACACACACACACACACACACACACACACACACACACACACACACACACACACACACACACACACACACACACACACACACACACACACACACACACACACACACACACACACACACACACACACACACACACACACACACACACACACACAACCCCAATTCCAAAAAGGTTGGGACAGTGTGTAAAATGTAAATAAAAACAGAAAGCAATTATTTGAAAGCATGAGGACAATTAGGTTTATAGCTAAACATCTTTACATTCATCAGGCACACACCTGAGAAGAGTGTATGGGTGGAATCTGTGGTGCAATCAGGATGAGATGCAGCAGGCTGTTCTGACGTTCCTTGCAGTGGTTCTGGGCCTATACATATATAGAGAACACACAAGAGCAAATATATTGGCTGGATTGGAAATGGCACGACAGTCATTTTTACATTCAATTATTTATCATCACATCAGGAACATCTATTGACATATTGTACTCACCAGAACAAACAGACACAGTGGTCAGTGGCAGGGTGGAATCAGTGGTCATCTCATCAGGATGAGCAGCTTGCTGTTCTGACGTTCCTTCATGTGGTTCTAGGTCTATAAATATAGAAAGAACACACAAGAGCAAATATATTGACTGGATTTCACATTCAATTATTTATCATCAGGAACATCTATTGACACATTGCACTCACCTGAGGAAGCCGGCACAGCTGAGGTGCATGGCGGTTCCTTGTCAACTGATGCAGCAGATGGTCCCAGATATTTTAAAAGTGAATCTAAAATGATATAACAAAATGTGTATTATCAACATTGAATAATTTCCATTTGTTAAATGTAGCTATTATTTAGTTAGTAAGCATTAGGACAGCCTGACAGTTCTGATTCAACTAATCAAGAGCTATGCCTATCTTATTAGAACAGTTGAATCAGGTGTGTTAGTTCTGGGTTGGAACGAAAACATTCAACAGGACTGGAGTTGAGAACCACTGAGCTAGTTAGCTAACGTTAGCGCACATTATGACAGGGTTGAATTTGGCAAATGTTTGACTCGGATAGTCAATGTGCTTTCTGAGGTAAACTTAACGTTAGCTAACGTTACCAACTAACTAACATTCCACCAAACTGGCTAGCTCGCTACACCAAAACTAACATTGTTATTATTACTAATATTTCTATTTCATGACACAAAGAAAATAGCCTTATGACAGTTTCGACTGAATGGCAATAACAAACGCTGGCTAGCTAACGTTGGCTTGGCTAACTAGCAAGACTACATGATCCATTCGCTAATGTTGACAATACAATCAAAATTGCATACCTTTCACCTTGGCATGTTTCTCTTCTTCTTCTTTTCTTCTGTTTTTATACTGCGCCCCAGATGGCTTTTGCCTCTTCATAGTTCTCTAACGTTAGTCTTTCTTTCCTCAACGCTCAATTTTATAAACACTTGACCGATACCCATCAATGCACAGCGCTCTAGCATGTTCTGACTGTGAACACCTAAAGCCGAGGCTCTTAGACCGACCGACCGTTTTAGATTTTTGGCTCATTTTCCCTTATGTTAGAATTTTTTTTTTTATGTAAGAATAATGGTTGCAGATATAGAGGGGGGGCGCCAAAACTGCGCCAAGCAACAAAAAATGCCTCCCTCTGGGTGGCGCTCTAGGCAACCGCCTATATTGCCTGTAGGAAGCTCCGCCCCTGCCGCCGTGTGTTACAGTTTGATTGGCAGCAAACACAGCCCTGTGACGATAGCCTTCCCTGCTTTCTCAACAGCCATTGGATAAATCCAGCGCCATATAGATAGAAGAGTTACGACATCTCCGTTCACTCCAATGGACCAGTTTTTTTAAAGCAATGGCGTTTCGTGGAGCTCTCAATAGTTCCCCGGAAGTTAGCTTGCCGCTGACTTTCGGGGCTATCTGCGGCTAGCAGCGCAGTAGAGTTGCATCATAATAGACCGTTCGTGTTGGACTTTTAAAGGTAAGAAGATGTTTAAAGATTTATATTGCGTATATTATCAGCACATCTGAGTCAAATTAACATGTGTATTAAAGGATGTTAGTGGATTATCCCTAAATCAGTAGATTTAGGGAACGTTTACAGATAACAGATTAGGCTAGGATTCCGGATAAAGTTAGCAACACACGTTAACCACGAACAGCCTATTCATCCGTTCTCTTAATGTTATTTCAACCCAACGTTGTGGAATTAGAGAAAAGGGGCTTCTTAACGTGCTTTTATCCGGGGTGGAGGGAGTTAAATATTAGTTAAATATAACATTGGGGCGTGTGATTGTAGTGGGTGGAGGTGGTGAAATGAGGATATATTTTTTGGAGTTCAAGCTAGTATATTATAGTTAACGTTACACAATAATAAGGAAGAGAGCTATTTGTTTGATACATCGCTATTGATATGGATTTAGAGTGCATATTTGAGACTTCCAAACAGTAAACAAAAACGTAACTTATGGGTGAGTGTTTTTAGCAGAGCCATATAATGTCCTTGTGATTCTGTTGATTATTACCTGTCTGTATTATTTTGCAGCTCAGCTGATTTTGGATTGATTGCAAAGGGAGAGGGACTTAAGTGAGAGTGAAAACACAAGGTAAGTTTCAAATAGGTCAGCAATTTCCCATCCTATAGGTTGCTAGATGTATCTAACCCTTTCTCCTGTCTCCCTCTTTCAGCACAAGAACCCCAGGGGGATTCAATGGAGCCTGAAGACCTGCAATGAGACCCTTACCCTGCACCTGAGTCTCACCTCCCAGAGTTTTGCAAGCCTCTCCCTGTTCCTTATTTTAATTAAACAGACATTAAGCTTCCCAATGGTGTGGTCTTCGTTTTGTGAACAATATGATTACCTCACATATTTTGTTGCTGTTGTGGTCTTTGGTGATAGTTAAGTTGCTCCTGTTGACTTGAGCCAGACATTCTTTCATCCTCTCTGTGTCAGTGGGGAAACCTTACATTTGTACTCCTTTCTCTGAGCGCTTGGAGCATCCCCAGGCAGCACAGCAAACCATGGGGGAGACGATATGCCATGACAACACAGAGGAAAAGGCACAGACAAACTTCATGATATGCTATTCAATGTTTTTTGAATTCCATTTATTTACAATGGATGTTCCGAAAACAACACATTTAACATCATCATCATGCTGCTGCTGCTAGTCCTTTGACTCATTGTGCTGTCAGTTGACAATCATTGATAGGCACCTGTGGGTCTCTTGTCCTTTCTGAAAGTCATAAAGATTACATTAGTACTTTAGATTACTTGTGTCCTCAATTACCATGGGATTACTGACACCACCATGAATTAAAGAAATGGTAGAAATGTATCTTATCTGAATTTTGAAACCTTCCTTCCCATCCCTGGTCTCCCTCTAAATATAACAATAAACATTAGGATGTGATGCTCCAGTCCTTACTACCATACAGGTTTAAGAAGATAATATTTGTTTTAAAGAATTCAAAGCAATAAACCACAGGCTCTTTAACCAAGGCAACGTTAGCCTAACATGTATATGTTAACTGGTAAGATAGCTGTTCACACTATGTATATTTTTCTACTTTTTTTAATGCTATTTTATTTCTATTTAAGATGTTTACATTTATTGTTTAATTCTACTCTTTTAACTGTCTAATGTACAATGCCTTGTCTTTTGCTGCTGCAGCGTAAACATTTCCCCAATTGGTATCAATAAAGTACTTCTTATTTTATCTTAATCCTCAAATATTAGCAAATGTTACTTTAAAAAAAAAAAATGCATTCAAATTTGGATTCAAATGGCCCGCCACGAACTTCCGGGGAACTATTGAGTCTCCCTGAACCACGTGACGATCAAGCATTTTGGACTTCCGTTGTCGCAACTCTTCTATCTATATGGCGCTGGATAAATGTGATTTTAGAAAAGCGTTTTAGCCAATCAAAATGAAATATGCGGGGCATCGTCTCAATTTGCGGGACGCACCAAAAGTCGCGAAAATGCTGTGCAGTCTGAACATCTGCCTACCCATCATTCAAGGGTGGTTTTCACTATAAGTAATTTTTCAGGGCTTAACAGGTTAATCTGTGCTATCCTGTTTTCCCTCTTACCCTGTTGCTGTTTGAACTATTGAATTTCCCCACGGGGATTAATAAAAGGTCCATCTTATCTTATCTTATCTCTTTATGTTCTTGCACATCGCAGTTCCTCACACCAGCAGTAGAGTGTGTGAGGGAGGTTTGCCTCCACAGTAGGGTCTTTTACCACATTGTGTGTGGAGCCAGAGGACATTTCATTTGTAACCTTTATTTGCTACAGCTAAATAAACAGACACAGACACAGACACAGACACAGACACAGACACACACACACACACACACACACACACACACACACACACACACACACACACACACACACACACACACACACACACACACACACACACACACACACACACACACACACACACACACACACACACACACACACACACACACACACACACACACACACACACACACACACACACACACACACACACACACACACACACACACACCACTTGAGTAAATGCATATTAAAGTTGTTTACCCAGTCACACAAACCCGCTTCCATATTATGTACATGCAACTTACAGAAAGAAGGAATGTGGCGCTCAAAAAAAACATCAGTGATTTTTTTATTTGTTTTTGGAACATGCATTTTTCAAACATGTAATGAGAAGTTATACTCGTTCTGAATGTCAGACGCATCTTCCACTGAAAAATACATGCAGATGTGATAAAAAAAAAATCTGAGATGTGCCTGGATGAACAAAAAAAAAGTACATAACACACACTTTTTTTTAGGAAAGTAAAACACATGCATATTAAAAGATATTTGCAAGATATTTTTTCTCAATATTGTTTCAAGCTAGAACATTTTCCTCTGGAAACATAAACAGACAAAAATTAGGACGTAAAACATGCAGGCATACAATGTCAGCATGCTAATGTTGGCATTTAGAGCATGACTGTAGAATCTTCTCGTTTTAAATACAATCGTTTTTTAAAGAGGCCCTATTTTGCTAATGTTCAAGTGCATATCTGTATTTAGTCTCTACTGGGACATGTTTCTATGCTTTAATGTTCAAAAAGCTCTTTAGTTTTCTCATACTGCCTGTGCTGCAGCACCTCTTTTCACCCTCTGTCTGAAACCAGAGCCCAGTCTGCTCTGATTGGTTAGCTGGCCAGCTCTGTTGTGATTGGTCAGCCACTTCGAGATGACCCGCTCCTCAGAATATAAAGTACAATATGTTGGAGCGCTCAATAGATGTGCAAGTCCAAGATGCATGCCCAAGATGGCGGCGGTCAGTTCGGGCACACCTGGCTAGCTGAACAGCTAGCACCACCAGCGGGTCTCTGCGGTCTCGCGCTGACGGCTGCCGACCAAGCAGCAGGACCTCTACCCACACATTCAGAGGACTGCGGGTCCGCGCCGAGGGCTGGTAGCCGAGTAGCAGAGATCCACAAGCAACCATCTAACTTCAAAAGAGGCCGGATAGCTCCCACACCATCAGAGAACTGCGGGTCCGCGCTTGGGATTTTTTTGCTTACTGTTAATGTCAAAAAACCAGTATGCATGATTTTCAGTAAACAAACAGTCAAAATCGAAGGATCCAAAGTGTTTTTAAACTAGTCTCCCACTTCAAGAATATTGGAGTCATACTGTACTCGAGCTTGACTTTTAAGAAACATATTAAGAAAGTATCCAATACCATTAAATTCAACTTGCAACATTTAAAAGAAATTCGACCTTAACTGTCAATGCGGCAAAGTCATACCTCCACTGCAGGGCCGTCCCTGGCCAACTTGAGGCCCCACGTGACCATGCCGCAAACCGTGCAGCGCCGCTTAAACGCATAGGCATTTGCGGCTCAGTTAAGGCTCCATCCGCAAGATGAGGCCCCCTCCGCGAGGTGAAGCTCCACGCAGTCTGCGTGATCTTCCTGTAGGGAGGGACGGCCCTGGTCGTTTGCTTGTGCCGCAAACCTGAAACCAATAGAACAGCTGTACAAGAGAGCTATCAAGGTTTTTGACAGAAAGCCAAATTCATACCACCACTGTACCATAGGGGTGTAACGCTATCCGTATTCGGTTCGGTTCATGCAGTTACACGACGAATAAGTGGGAAAAAAGTCTGTCACTTAGACCAGTATCCATTACACTATATATAATCCTGGGGGCGGTATTGCGCCTAAAAGCTGTTTGCCAGCCGCCCTTAAACAACAAATGAAGAAAACACAACAACAACAAAACTAGATACAAGAAGAAGAAAAGTTAGTATGGCGATTTCAGATAACACACAGGAGCTAGAAGAACCACCTTCTTCTTTTAAATCAGCTGTGTGGGAACATTTCGGGTTCCCTGTGGACACCAATAACGATGGAGTGCGTGTGGTGGATCTATGGGCTTAGATACGTCTCATAATTATTTTTGTGAACATACAAATAATCTGTGTATTATGTGATTTGTAAATGTAAAACACATCCAAAAATATTTTTACAAATAAAAAAAAGATAGTTGAATATCTCTTTAACATTTAGAACTTTCGATCAGACACTTGTGAATCCATTTTGTTTTTGTCGACCAAAAATGCGCTTGTGGATCTCAAATCTCTGCTCGTGGATCTCAAATCTCTGCTTGTGGATCGTCTTTTTACACACGCAGAGTTTTGAGAAAAACTTTCCGCCGGTCTCGGCTAAAAATCTACTCGTGTCACTCGGTTATTATCGGAAAACACGTGATGGCCTGCTGATGACGACATTTCCGCATGGTTTTCAAAGTAAGAGCATGATGGTTTGTTTAATGTGCTGTTTTTTGAATGAACAGCGGAACGTTAGATGCATTCTTTATCACCATCATCATCATGTTATAGTGATACAGTTAGTTTGTTTATTGGTTCAATACAGCATATATCGAGCACATTCGTATGCATTGATGTTGAAGTACAGGCTACGCCACTTTCGGGGTCCGGGGGGAGCAGCTGGCAGCGAAGCAGCCCAGAGATAACTCTTTCTTCATTTTTTTTGTGTATTCAGTCAAGCGGGTCAAAGTTACAAAGCACTTCACATCTTATTAATCGGCCTAGTTTTACCTTACCAGTGCAGTGGTAAGGTAATCTGTAGAAAAGCACAATATTTAGGTTAGCCTTCATAGTAAGGCTACATTAAATGTTTTAATATTAATCGTGTCCTTTCTACTGTATATGCATATATTCCTGTCTATTGCTTTCATTTGTATTTAATGTTATTATGTTTATACTTGTTTCCACACATTTCACAATTTGGGATGAATTAAGTATCTATCTATCTGTCTATCTATCTATCTCTCTATCTATCCATCTGAAGGTGAGCATATCTCCGTGTTTTTCTACCTAAAGCTGTCGTGTGTTGTCTGTATTTGCTTCCCCTGTCACGAGTTCTGATCGCTCACGGTACATCCACACAGCAGTTTTGAAAAAGTCTTGAAAATATTGGAGCTGTGCGTGTCTGAGAGCTTGGGGATTTTTTGCGAGCAACGCGACCAACAACCAATCACATGAATCTCCCGCCCCCGATATACAAAGCAAAAAACCCCGGGGATTTTATGCGAGCAATATATATATACAGGACTGTCTCAGAAAATTTGAATATTGTGATAAAGTTCTTTATTTTCTGTAATGCAATTAAAAAAACAAAAATGTCATACATTCTGGATTCATTACAAATCAACTGAAATATTGCAAGCCTTTTATTATTTTAATATTGCTGATTATGGCATACAGCTTAAGAAAACTCAAATATCCTATCTCTAAATATTAGAATATCATGAAAAAGTATACTAGTAGGGTGTTCAACGAATCACTTGAATCGTCTAATTAACTCGAAACACCTGCAAGGGTTTCCTGAGCCTTGAAAAACACTCAGCTTGGTTCAGTAAACTAAATCACAAGTATGGGGAAGACTGCTGATCTGACTGCTGTCCAGAGGACTGTCATTGACACCCTCCATCAGGAGGGTAAGACACAAAAAGAAATTTCTCAAAGAGCAAGCTGTTCACAGAGTGCAGTTTCAAAGCACATCCACAAAAAGTCTGTTGGAAGGGGGAAATGTGGCAGGAAACGCTGCACAACCAAGAGAGATGACCGCAGCCTTAACAGCATTGTGAAGAAGAGTCGCTTCCAGAATTTGGGGGAGCTTCAAAGACAGTGGACTGAAGCTGGAGTCCAGGTATCAAAAGTCACTGTTCACAGACGTGTCCGGGAAATGGGCTACAATAGCCGTATTCCCATGGTCAAGCCACTTCTGAACTCAAGACAATGGAAGAGGCGTCTGACTTGGGCTAAGGAAAAGAAGCACTGGACAGTTGCACAGTGGTCCAAAGTCCTCTTTTCAGACGAAAGCAGGTTTTGTATTTCATTTGGAAGTCAAGGCGCCAGAGTCTGGAGAAAGGCTGGAGAGGAGCAAAATCCAAGTTGCTTGAAATCCAGTGTGAAGTTCCCACAGTCAGCGATGGTTTGGGGAGCCATGTCAGCTGCTGGTGTTGGTCCACTGTGTTTCATCAAGCCCAGAGTAAATGCAGCTGTGTACCAAGAGATTTTAGAGCACTACATGCTTCCGTCTGCTGAAAAGCTCTATGGAGATGAGGAATTCATTTTCCAGCATGATCTGGCACCTGCCCACAGTGCCAAAACCACCAGTAACTGGTGTACTGACCATGGCATTACTGTCCTCGATTGGCCTGCAAATTCCCCTGACCTGAACCCCATAGAGAATATGTGGGGTATTGTGAAGAAGAAGCTGAAAGACACCAGACCCAACAATGCTAATGAGCTAAAGGCCGCTATTGAAGCATCCTGGGCATCCATAACACCTCAGCAATGCCACAGGCTGATTGCCTCCATGCCACGCCGCATTGATGCAGTAATCCGTGCAAAAGGATTCCCAACCAAGTACTGAGTGCATTAATGGACATTTTCAAATGTTTGATTGTGTTTTGCTGTTATAAATCTTTTTTTTTTACTTGGTCTGAGGAACTATTCTAATTTTTTGAGATAGGATTTTTGAGTTTTCTTAAGCTATATGCCATAATCAGCAATATTAAAATAATAAAAGGCTTGCAATATTTCAGTTGATTTGTAATGAATCCAGAATGTATGACATTTTTGTTTTTTTAATTGCATTACAGAAAATAAAGAACTTTATCACAATATTCTAATTTTCTGAGACAGTCCTGTATATAAACTCCCCAAACAGGCGATAACCAACCAGTTTCACCCACTGTCTCTGCCACCTCCCTCCATGCCTGGTTCCTCCGGTTTGTATCCCGGTAAATAGTTCTGGTCGTAACGAACCGGGTGATTTGCTACCGTAATTTCTCGTTGGGAATATGAGGAAATTAACTTCGGTCTGGCTCTCCCAGCTTGCACGCGGTTTGATTGGCTAGCGCTTGTACTGTCAGATTTGCATAAACGGGATTTGATTGGCTGACGCTTCCAGCTCAGCTTCAAAAGTTGAACATTGCTCAACTTTTGAATCCTGAAAATCCTGGAAATCTTCGCTTTGCTTCCCCACAATGCAGTTCGGCGAAAAGCGAGGCAAAGTGACGTCACCCTCATTCAAAGTCAATGGGCAGAGAAGCTTTGGAAGATTTTTTTAAAGCTGCTGTGTGGACGTACCGTCAGTGATGATCCTTATAGTTCTATAATCTGTGGACTCTCAGGATGTTATCTAAGCTTGTTTGTGCAGATCCAATAAGTATATCGATCGGTATAGCTAGAGTTCTGTGCTAACGGCGTTAAGATTTTTTCGCACAGGGTTAATTCAGAGGCTCAGCGTTAGCCTTGTGTTTTTTTTTGCAAAAAAAAAAATCATCAGTTAGCTGAGTTTCTTCCCGTAACATGGATATGAAACATTCATATTTTATTAAATCTTAAGAAACCCTCAGACGCTGTTGCTTGCAGATGTTGTGGTTTCGGACCCGCCGAAGGGTGTTCTGTTTACTTGTCAGACTTAATATTTATCTGTTGATAACCCCAATGCTTTTTTTCTTATTCAAAAGAAGATCTTAACCATGTTAGAGTTCCTTATATTTATACTGAAACGTGCACTACTGTTAAAAAATAAATGACAACAAACCTGGAATTATGCATTTGGGACTTTTTCTTGCTTTTTCTTGTTGTACCGAACCCGTACAGAACCGTGACCCCCAAACCGAGGTACGTACCAAACCATGAATTCTGTGAACCGTTACACCACCACTGTACCATCCTTGAAAAACACAATTTCTTAAGTTTTGACTTTATTTATAAATGTTTACATGGACTGGCCCCCCCTCCCTTAGGGGAATTCATCCACAAAAAACACACTGGACGCTGCACTAGGTCAGAAACCAGAGGAGACTGTGAGGTCCACCGCAGACGGACCACTTTTGGACAAAATGTCCTTTCCATTAAAGGCAGCTCATCGTGGAATATGGAACTGAGATACGGGATTGTCCCACTCTCAATAGCTTCAAAGATCAACTCAAAGAATGGTTGAGAAACTATGAAGGTAGATATGGTGCAAAATGCGAGAGCGTGTAAAACCTGATGTGAGCACTTGCAGCAAATAAATCTGAGCTTGTGTGCATACATTTACACTTGTATAAAATATCCACATATCTGTGAACCAAATTTGAAGTCACAGAAGAAAATAAAAAAGTTTTGTAGCTTGTAGAAACAAAATGTTCACTTGCAGAAAAAAAATATTTTTTAAACATATTTTCCATTACAACTGCAACTTGGTTAATACAACCTCTCAAATCAGTCATTAAAACTTCACAAATCTGCTCTGTGGCAGTATAAATCGATGAATCTGTGGCCTTGACTTTTGTTACACTTCTTGCGATGAATGTGTTGCAAAAGTAATTTTCCCCTGTAGATGTGGGGGGAGGGAGGGGGGTTGGAGCGAAGGGGCGGAGCTATCAGAACGACGAGGCTCGGGTCAGTGACAACACAGTCCCAGCTATACGTAGTCAGGTCGAACCGGATGACTGCAGGGCCGGTCCGTGTCATGGCGCATCAATCAACGGTAAGTTTTTCCCACTACTTCCCCAGTATTACTTTAGTTTGCAAGTCACGTGGCTGAATGTTTACGTTTGGCAGGCAGCCTTTCAGTTACGATCGTTAACATCAGTTGGCCACAGCAAATGATGGTGAGAAGCTAAACTATCTATTAATTATGTCAATTACAGGGAGTGTGATTGTTATCGGGGTGTTAGCGGTCTTGCTGTTCAAAGAAGAATGACAACACTGTAGATCACCAACACTATGGTTTATTTTTTATTCACAGGCAAGTCAACGTTGTCGCAGTAAAAGTCCCAAGATAGCTCCTGGTGCAATAAAATGTTCCCTTTCAGTGTTTTACTATTATGTCTGATGTTTCTCTATTAATATTGCTGCTGCATTAATGTGTATGTTGCATGTTACTGCTGTAGATGTGTTTCTGAGCCGCTCCGATTACAACGAGAGTTACAACGAGAGTTACAACTAGAACGTGACGTCATATTTACACAACACAGATCCTTTCTAGCCATAACCGTCTCCTATCTAGTTAGGTGCACGTTCACATGAAAGGGTTTTTTGTGCACCGACAGAAATGGTAGAGAGGTTCATGTTGTTTTATGTTTGCTTTCTCTCATTTCAGACTTCCTGATTTTTTTCACCCTGTGCTCATCAGCGTCAGTCCCGCCCCTGATTGGTCTCACCTGGTTTTTATTACCCTGTGCTTAAATTCACCTGTCTCACAGTGTTCTTTGTCAGTTCGTATTGTCTTATGCTATGGTCAGGTTGATGTTTCTTGTGCTCGTGAAAAGTTTCATTCCTCACTACGTGAGCGCTTTCAGTTTTTGTTCGCTATTTTTGTCATCTCGACTAGAGATTGATAGTTACCCTTTTCGTTGTTCACTGCTGTATTGGAAAATAAAGTATCTAACAAATACTTTACCTCTGTCTCCCGGGTCGTTCAATTGGGTCCTACATCCTAAGTGTCTGAGTTCGTAACAGAACGAACTCACCATTATGGACCCAGCCGACCCAAGAGCGCTTCACGCCGCTCTGTCAGCACATGGCGTAAAGATTTTTCATCAACAGCTGGGCATAGTCAGCCAGGAAATGCGAGAGCTGAGAGGACGCCAGGCCGGGATTCAGGAAGACTTATCTACACAGATGCAACAACTGGTTGCCCAAATTAATCATTTTTTCACTCACCAACAGACTGCTCCTCCGGTGACGTCATCCACAGCTGAGAGGTTGCCTGTCAATACTCCAGCTGACTACCCAAGTCAGGCTGTTTCTTCCCCTTTACTGCTGGCTCTTCCGAAGGAGATACAACAGACAAGAACGACAATGGAGAAAACAAAGAACAGGAACACCAGAACAGACAAGAGTCAATGGGTAACATGACTGATTTAGGGACTGCAGATACAGTGCCAAGGCAAGTGAGACATCACTGCTTTCCATCCAGCATGTTTGGCCAGCAAAAGAGATCATTTCAACCGCAAACAGCAAGTTCTGAGGGAAACAGCAAGAGATGAGGGAAACAGCAAGAGATGAGGGAAACCGCAAGAGATGAAGGAAACAGCAAGTGATGAGGGAAACAGCAAGAGATGAGGGAAACAGCAAGTGATGAGGGAAGCAGCAAGCGATGAGGGAAACAGCAAGTGATGAGGGAAGAAGCAAGTGATGAGGGAAACAGCAAGTGATGAGGGAAACAGCAAGTGATGAGGGAAACAGCAAGAGATGAAGGAAGCCGCAAGTGAGGAGGGATTATTATTTCCTCCTTCCATCCCTTTTTTCTGTTTAATCTGATTACTAACAACTTCTAATGACTTGACATAGTTCATGATTTAATTGGAAAATGAAGTGTTTTTAAATAATAAACCTGTTTCGGATTCTTTGATTTTTTTTGGACATATGGGTGTTGAGAGATGTATCCATATCTCTTAATGTTGCTCTCAAAGTGCGCAAGATTGATGCTTTTAACTTCAATATTTAAAAAAAATCTTCCTAGGGGACCCCAGAGGAGGTGAGTTCCCCCCAAAATAGCACTTTATCTCTGCTTATGTAACTCCGGTGTAGTGTCCCCTCTGCAACAGATCACTCAGAGCTGGTGATTACTTTCCTGCATTTCAATGGACAGCATATAAAAAGGACACGTGAGCTGCATTGCTTAAGAGATCCTCACATGCTATGTCTTTTACAAAATAAGTGTCCAGTCAACAACAAAACACCTGTGATTGTATAGTGGTGGTATATTTTGTGATGCAATGTGAAACATTAAACTTATACAAACTGGTGTACAAAACTCACATACCTGCGTTGATCTCCTGAAGTTTCTCTACCAGTGGCGGCCGGCCCATAGGGGCGCTAGGGGCGCCGCCCCCCCTCTTCCCACGTGTTTGATTGTCATTAAAAAATAAAAATAAAATTAAAAAGATATACTGTATATATATATATTTTTTTAATGAAGAAGGTAAATATTATATAGTTGGTATCAGTAAAATGTATAATCTACAATAAAATCTCGTTTAAAATTGTTTTACGATGTCTAAAGTTACTGATAAGTCACATGTTTCCTAGCCAGGCCACAGCGTGTATCATTACCCTCTCTCGTCCGGGCGGTAAGAAAGAGCCCTCAGCCAGAGCAGCAGCAGCCAACAAGCTGACTGTTGCTATCTGTAAACTATGCCGCCGAAACATAATTTCAGCCAATCAGCGTTGTCAGATCTGATGCTCAAAGGGCGCCTTGTCAGCGCCCTGGCCTGTGTGTCTGTGAGTTGTTTAGACTCATATCCAAGGTGACGCTACAGTAGTTGTCGAGGATGGCTGCGTCTGCAGGTGGAGACTACGGTGCTAGTGGATTGCCGGAGCTGTAGATTAACATTTACATGCTTATTGTAGTTGTAAGGGCAATGCCTGTGGCACCATGGAGCATATGTGTGGGCTGGACCTCTATTTTACAGGAAAGGAGTGAGCAGAGGGTCGAGTTGTCAATTCTTGTTCAGTTTTAATCTTCCTCACCCTCTCAGACTTTGAGTTGCGCACGCTGCTAAAGAGACGCGCTACCATGGAAACCAAACAATGGTGTAGCTGTATTAAAGTCAGAGTGGAAACAGTCGTGAGTAAATCGGATTTTGTCAGAAATCGGAAAATCGGGAGGGTTGGCAAGTATCACACACACACACACACACACACACACACACACACACACACACACACACACACACACACACACACACACACACACACACACACACACACACACACACACACACACACACACACACACACACACACACACACACACACACACACACACACACACACACACACACACACACACACACACACACACACACACACACACACTGTTCGTATTTAGTCTCCTGATTTTAAATGGGAATTAAATCATTTGAGTGTTCCCAAAGCACCAGTGTTCTGCAGTTTGTGTGGGCATACTGTACTGTTGCACAGTTTTGGAAGATTCATAGCTAACCACACTGAAGATTATGGATTATCTCATATTTTTAAGCCTCAATTTGTCCTCCCCCCCTCTAACATCACCAGAAGTCATAATTTAAGGGGTCATTTCTCAAAAATGTCTTCCGGGGGACAATCCCACGGACCGCCCTAGTATGGTTTGATCACCATTTCCATAGCCCAACCAAAAATATTTTCCACCAGCCGCCATTTCAGAAACAGCTAGAGGTATAGGGGAAAAACAACTTGTTCGCTGGGCATGTCAAAAACCTCCCTGCTTGGATCAATACTTTAGGGAGCCTTTCAGCCCCTCTAGCAAAGGGACTGGAAAGCAAGCTTTGAAAATTCAGGACCATCTACATCCGGCATGGGCAAACTAAGGCCCGCGGGCCATATACGGCCCATTGGGCTTTTGAATCCGGCCCGCCGAATATTGGTACAAAATTGTCCAAATTATAGTAAAGACCACATTCATTTAGCCTTTTCCCTGCAATACCCGGCATTTCATTTGATCCCACTCGATGGCGCAATCTAGACACAATTTGCCTTTGCTGGAGTCTGGTCTATTCTCTCAGCTGGCCCCACTTGGCAGCCCGGCAAGATCAAAGAACCAAATACGTCACGCTTAAATTGGAGGGGGTCGAGATTAACCTGAGCAATAACAGTTCATTGCGAGTACGGCGAATACAAGTTGTAACAAGCAGCAGCGCAGAGCAAAGTGACTAGAACGCGACCAGCCGACCACACACTTATAAAAAACACTTATATAAAGTCAGGCAACACTAACCAGGCTTAATGTGATTATGTTTATTTTACCTTACTTTAATAACCATCCGTTCACTGTTGTTGACCATTGTGAAGAGGCAGACGTTTTCCTTTTGTTTTGTATTATTGCAGCCATCGGATGGAATCAATACATGGGCTGCATGTGGCCATCACAAGTAAAATCAGAACGAAAACTACGCCGGTAAAATATGCCTGTAGAAAACGGCTTATGCCACAATATGATAGCCACTGTAGTCAAGATAGTCAGATTAGCTATCATCACCTGTAGAATGCCAGAGAAACTTTCATAACAGCGTTGTGACGCCAAACAGCTTTCAGACTAAAACACATTCATTTATGGGGATGGGGGATATTTATCAGCTGCTTGTTGTGTGACAGACGTAAAACGCTGTGTGGGTCATAAGAAGGAACGTAAACGGTTACGTCATGACCCAAATGATGATGCAATAATTCACCTTTTTACCTAATTCACCTTTGAACCTGCATCTGTAACAATGAGTGGACCAAAGAAAAGAAAAGTCAGCATTGAGTGCCGAGTGTATAATGAGGAGTGGACAGCTAAATATTTTTTCAACGATCTGCTACTGGCCCGGCTCGTCTGTCCAATTTTTAAACTCATAGTGGCCCTCGAGCCAAAAGGTTTGCCCACCCCTGATCTACATGCTTGTCATGTTCCAGACACTGATCTCAACCACTCAGGGCCTGCACAAATACCTGCAGAAAGAAACAATTGACTTGGTGCAGGCAGTAGATTACAAAACAGCAGTTGAGAACACACTGAAAAGTTACCGAAGTAACGAGAAAGCACATGAGTTCTATGACAAGACCAAGGCCCTGTGCAATGATCTTGATATTCCCGAAACTGTGACACAGAGGAAGGAGCGTAGAAACATGGAAGACTTTGTAGTCGATGCATCATGTGGAGCAATGTGAAACATTAAACATAAATAAACTGGTGTACAAAACTCACATACCTGCATTTCAATGGACAGCATAAAAGGACACGTGAGCTGGGTTCTGTTGGAGAAATAGCACCATGCTGCTCACATTAGCTTATTAGCTCAGATTAGCTATTGATGATCACGTTGATAAATCATATAAAACAAATAGCCAATCACACAAAAAACATGTTGCTGTGACTGTGAGCATTAAACAATTAACATTAAACTAAACAAACACAACAGTACGTTATTGTCCTTATAAAATAAAAACATACATTTTGTCCACCGACATAATACAGGCACCTTACCCTCAAGAGATCCTCACGTGCTATGAGAATCTCCCACAATCCATTGCCGTAACAAAGCTAATGCAGGCACACGTTTGTGGCACCAGATGGTGCAATTGTGTATGTGCGTGTGGGGAGTCTTGCAGTAGAAAATTTGACTGTGGGCTAAGCCCCGAATGTTTCCAGGTCCAGGCGACGCCCCTGGTTGTGGCAGATATTTAATTAAGCTTTCTTAACGCTAATGTTATAATAGTCAGATGGCTCTGAAGATGGGAGGTGATATTCTATTCATTTTCACATTCACACAGTCGGTGAATTTTGCCGGCCGTCTTTCCTGTAACGGCAGTTTAAACTGTATTTCCTTTCTCCTGTAATATGACTTGATCGCTTTAAACTCCGCAGACGGAGCTCTGATTGGTCATCAGGCAGTGCTTTCACTGAGTTGATCTCTTAGCCTGCAACCTAACCTGCTCCGGAGCAGGGGGGTATACTACGAAGCAGGATTTTCGTTTAGCAAGATAACTTCTGGGATTTCCGGTACTACGAAGCTGGTTCACTTTTTAGCGGGCTCGATCTTCATGGTGACTTATCCTGGAACCTAGTCTGTGTTCCGAAGCAGGATAGGTTCCAGGATAAGAGATCAACACAGTGAAAGCACCACGCCTGCTGACCAATAAGAGCTCAGTGTGCGGAGGAAATACAGTTTAAACTGCCTTTGCAGGAAAGACGGCCGGCCAAAATCACCGACTTTGTGAACATGAAAATGAATAGAATATCACCTCCCATCTTCAGAGCAATCGGACCATTATAACTATTATTATACTATTATGTTAAGAAAGCTTAATTAAATATCTGCCACAACATAAGTAACCGGATCAAAGTAACATTACGTAGCCTACAGTCCGCGGCACTGTGAGTGCAGACGTCGATGTGTCCCATTATCATTCATATCATATATTTCCTTATCTGAGTCAGCCGAACCGTATCTGGCCGTACAACACTCACAGTGTCACATACTGTATGCAGAAGTATTATTTTAAGCAACACATTAAGTTGACGAAACACTCGAGTCAAATGTAATTAAAGTCAGATCCACTCGTGTCTTAGACGGGGCAGCGATATGATAAACCTGTTAACGCATTCAAACAATTTTTGTTTTACCAGCTGTATTCACCTTGCAGGTGCAGCTATGATGCTTTTATCCTGGATAAAGTGTTTAAGTCATTGATGTTTAAAGTTTAACGTCTTCATATTTGTCTAATATTATAGTTGACTTTTCATTCAGGAAGTATGACGCTGCGCTGTCAGTACGCTTCTCCATGTTTGTGATTGGTCGAATGCTCCAAATACCACCCCTTTTATGTGAATGTGCACCTAACTAGATAGGACACGGCTGGCTTGAGCGAACGAGTTGATAGCCAGCGTTGTAGGACAGTTTAGCGAGTGCGGCTTTGTTTTGGATTAAGTCAACCGGATAACTCAAAACATATCCAGGATAGGTTGAACTAGATTCGTAGTATACCCCCCAGGTTAGCCGCTCAGCATAAATTACCATGGAGATCTAGCCTGCTAAAAAGTGAACCATCGTCGTAGGACCAGAAACCCAGAAGTTAGCCCGCTAAGCAAAAATCCGGCTTCGTAGTACGGGCCTCAGGTGGTTAGCCTGGTACTTTTAACTATGAGCCCAGAAAATCCTCACCAGCACAGCGAGAGAAACCTCTGATATGTTTTTTGGCAAAACAGTATTGGCATAACGTGTTATTACAAAAACAATAGGGTGGCACCATGTTTTCAGTTCTGTTGAACTGCCACAGCGATAAAACAGGAAAATAGGTTGCCATAGAGAAATTAAGTATTGTTTACGTCTGTTAGCATTGTATTGTATACCGCCATGCTGCAGGCAGGCTGCTATGGACTGGCCCGGATTGAACCATCCTGATAAACCAAACATGGTCTCTAATCCAGAGAGATTTTCTTCTTTCATTAATGGCAGGAAGCTCTTACATGAAAGTACAAAAATCACCAGCCTTTCGTAAATAAACAAACCCAATCCCCCTGATGCTTTTGGCAAATCAGAGTGGATCTCTTTCTGAAATTAGTACCACTGTGTTCCAGCTGGCATTAATTGCATCTCATTTGGAGCCTGCACCCTCTCATACGTATTATTAGTGAAGATGATAAACAAAAAAACATTTCTTAGTTTGGAACCCACTAACATAACAGCAGGAAAAATGATGGCCAAATGAATAAAGACATTCAAAGAGGAAGTGCACTCTTCTTCTTAAAGCGCTGTCTGTCACGATTCTCATGTTATGTCACGTTTATAGTTTTGTAGGTTTGGGTGTTTTTGCTGTTTTCCATGTCATGTTTTCCTTTGGGTTATTGTCTGGTCCTTTTCCCTGTGTTTTCCTCTTGTCATTAGTTTCCCTGGTGTGTCTAATTGTCTGATTATGTTCACCTGTGGCCCCTGTGTTTCCTCCTCCCTCCTCACCTGTGTCTTGTTGTGTGATTGAGTCTTGTGTGTGTTTAAGTTCTGGGTTGTCTGTCTGTCTTGGTCGGTTCGTCTTGTTCCCTGACTAGTTCTGCGGTGAGTGTTCTGTTTTGTCATTGTCTATATATATCATAGCCTTGAAATAAAGGAAGTTTCAGTTTATATCTGCATTTGGGTCCTGCTTGTTTCACAAACCGGGACAGTACGAACCGACCTGAAATATGGGCCCAGCAGATCCTTTCGAGCAGGAGATATTGGAGTTAACCGTTGCTTTGGCTGTCTGCTCTAGTCGATGGTTGGGAGCGTCCAGGGGTCAGCAGCGAGAGGCTGTTCGGGCTGAGGCACACCAGAGGGCAATGGAGAAACCAGGTTTAGTTAAATTCTTACATGGCTGGATTTTGGACTTCCTTTCAGTGTGTGATTCCCGGCCTGCTAGCCCCAGGCATGCTAGCTCCATGCCTCCCAATTCCCAACCTGGCACCATACGCCTTGGTGGGTTCCGTCTGAAGTCAACCCGTGCTTCTGCCCCAATTCCTGCTCCTGTCCAGGAGTCATATTCTGGAACTCGTCTGGCTTATGGAGGTCCACGGAGTATTCAGGCGGCTGCTAAGAGGAGGAGTCGCAAGGCCAAGCTAGCAGCTCAAGCCCCAAGAGCCATGGTTCCGCCCCCAGAACCGGACCTAACAGCCATGTTTCCGGCTCCAGAACAGGACCTTACAGCCATGTTTCCGGCTCCAGAACTGGACCTTACAGCCATGGTCCCGGCTTCAGTGCCGGCTCCAGTAACCATGGTCCCGACTCCGGCTCCTCGTCACCTGCTGACTCATCGGCCGACGCCAGCTCCTCGAGTCCTGATGGCTGTCCGTCCGACGCCAGCTCCCCGTGTCTTGTCGGCATACCGGCCAACTCCAGCACCTCGTCTCCGGTTGGCTGTTCGTCCGACACCAGCGCCCCGTGTCCTGATGGCTGTCCGTCCGACGCCAGCTCCCCGTGTCTTGTCGGCGTACCGGCCGACTCCAGCTCCCCGTGTCCTAATGGCTGTCCGTCCGACGCCAGCTCCCCGTGTCTTGTCGGCATACCGGCCGACTCCAGCACCTCGTCTCCTGTTGGCTGTCCCTCCGACGCCAGCTCCCCGGGTTCTGTTGGCGAACCAACCCACTCAAGTGTCGTTGGAGGTCCCGCAGACTGCTCTTCTGCCGGGGGTCCTGCCAACCCCATGTCATGTGCCGTTGGAGGTCCCGCAGACTACTCTTCTGCCGGGGGTCCTGCCAACTCCATGTCTGGTCCCGTTGGAGGTCCCGCAGACTACTCTTCTGCCGGGGGTCCTGCCAACCCCATGTCCTGTGCCGTTGGAGGTCCCGCAGACTACTCTTCTGCCGGGGGTCCTGCCAACTCCATGTCTTGTCACGTTGGAGGTCCCGCAGACTACTCTTCTGCCAGGGGTCCTGCCAACTCCATGTCTGGTCCCGTTGGAGGTCCCGCAGACTACTCTTCTGCCGGGGGTCCTGCCAACTCCATGTCTGGTCCCGTTGGAGGTCCCGCAGACTACTCTTCTGCCGGGGGTCCTGCCAACCCCATGTCCTGTGCCGTTGGAGGTCCCGCAGACTACTCTTCTGCCGGGGGTCCTGCCAACTCCATGTCTTGTCACGTTGGAGGTCCCGCAGACTACTCTTCTGCCGGGGGTCCTGCCAACTCCATGTCTGGTCCCGTTGGAGGTCCCGCAGACTACTCTTCTGCCGGGGGTCCTGCCAACTCCATGTCTGGTCCCGTTGGAGGTCCCGCAGACTACTCTTCTGCCGGGGGGCCTGCCAACTCCATGTCGTGTCCCGTTGGAGGTCCCGCAGGATGCTTTTCTGCCGGGGGTCCTGCCAACTCCATGTCTTGTCACGTTGGAGGTCCCGCCGACTGCTCTTCCGCTGGGGGTCCTGCCAACTCCATGTCCTGTCGCATTGGGGATTCCGCCGACTGCTCTCCTGCCGGGGTTCCTGCCGGTCCTGTGTCCTCTTCCATGGGGGATCTTGCCGACACCGGCTCCTGACCGGCCTCCGGAGCTGTCTGGTCTTCACCCCTCCTCGGACTCTGCCTTGCCCCCTGGCCGTCCGCCCGAATTCCCCTTTTTGAACTCTGCCTTGCCCCCGGGCCGTCTGCCCGAATTCCCCTTTTTGAACTCTGCCTTGCCCCCGGGCCGTCCGCCCGAGACCCGTCCTCCAGACCCCCTCCACCCACCCAGCTGGATTTTTGTTTCTTTGGGACGTCTGGAATCCGTCCCTTGAGGGGGGGGTTATGTCACGATTCTCATGTTATGTCACGTTTATAGTTTTGTAGGTTTGGGTGTTTTTGCTGTTTTCCATGTCATGTTTTCCTTTGGGTTATTGTCTGGTCCTTTTCCATGTCTTTTCCTCTTGTCATTAGTTTCCCTGGTGTGTCTAATTGTCTGATTATGTTCACCTGTGGCCCCTGTGTTTCCTCCTCCCTCCTCACCTGTGTCTTGTTGTGTGATTGAGTCTTGTGTGTATTTAAGTTCTGGGTTGTCTGTCTGTCTTGGTCGGTTCGTCTTGTTCCCTGACTAGTTCTGCGGTGAGTGTTCTGTTTTGTCATTGTCTATACAGGACTGTCTCAGAAAATTAGAATATTGTGATAAAGTTCTTTATTTTCTGTAATGCAATTAAAAAAACAAAAATGTCATACATTCTGGATTCATTACAAATCAACTGAAATATTGCAAGCCTTTTATTATTTTAATATTGCTGATTATGGCATACAGCTTAAGAAAACTCAAATATCCTATCTCTAAATATTAGAATATCATGAAAAAGTATACTAGTAGGGTGTTCAACGAATCACTTGAATCGTCTAATTAACTCGAAACACCTGCAAGGGTTTCCTGAGCCTTGAAAAACACTCAGCTTGGTTCAGTAAACTAAATCACAAGTATGGGGAAGACTGCTGATCTGACTGCTGTCCAGAGGACCGTCATTGACACCCTCCATCAGGAGGGTAAGACACAAAAAGAAATTTCTCAAAGAGCAAGCTGTTCACAGAGTGCAGTTTCAAAGCACATCCACAAAAAGTCTGTTGGAAGGGGGAAATGTGGCAGGAAACGCTGCACAACCAAAAGAGATGACCGCAGCCTTAACAGCATTGTGAAGAAGAGTCGCTTCCAGAATTTGGGGGAGCTTCAAAGACAGTGGACTGAAGCTGGAGTCCAGGTATCAAAAGTCACTGTTCACAGACGTGTCCGGGAAATGGGCTACAATAGCCGTATTCCCATGGTCAAGCCACTTCTGAACTCAAGACAACGGAAGAGGCGTCTGACTTGAGCTAAGGAAAAGAAGCACTGGACAGTTGCACAGTGGTCCAAAGTCCTCTTTTCAGACGAAAGCAAGTTTTGTATTTCATTTGGAAGTCAAGGCGCCAGAGTCTGGAGAAAGGCTGGAGAGGAGCAAAATCCAAGTTGCTTGAAATCCAGTGTGAAGTTCCCACAGTCAGCGATGGTTTGGGGAGCCATGTCAGCTGCTGGTGTTGGTCCACTGTGTTTCATCAAGCCCAGAGTAAATGCAGCTGTGTACCAAGAGATTTTAGAGCACTACATGCTTCCGTCTGCTGAAAAGCTCTATGGAGATGAGGAATTCATTTTCCAGCATGATCTGGCACCTGCCCACAGTGCCAAAACCACCAGTAACTGGTGTACTGACCATGGCATTACTGTCCTCGATTGGCCTGCAAATTCCCCTGACCTGAACCCCATAGAGAATATGTGGGGTATTGTGAAGAAGAAGCTGAAAGACACCAGACCCAACAATGCTAATGAGCTAAAGGCCGCTATTGAAGCATCCTGGGCATCCATAACACCTCAGCAATGCCACAGGCTGATTGCCTCCATGCCACGCCGCATTGATGCAGTAATCCGTGCAAAAGGATTCCCAACCAAGTACTGAGTGCATTAATGGACATTTTCAAATGTTTGATTGTGTTTTGCTGTTATAAATCTTTTTTTTTAACTTGGTCTGAGGAACTATTCTAATTTTTTGAGATAGGATTTTTGAGTTTTCTTAAGCTGTATGCCATAATCAGCAATATTAAAATAATAAAAGGCTTGCAATATTTCAGTTGATTTGTAATGAATCCAGAATGTATGACATTTTTGTTTTTTTAATTGCATTACAGAAAATAAAGAACTTTATCACAATATTCTAATTTTCTGAGACAGTCCTGTATATATCATAGCCTTGAAATAAAGGAAGTTTCAGTTTATATCTGCATTTGGGTCCTGCTTGTTTCACAAACTGTGACACTGTCTGTGGAACTGCAGTCCACCTAAACTGAAACCTGGCATAAAACACTTGTTAAGCATCTTGTAAACTTCATAAGGTAATATAAATATTGATAAGAACTATGGAACAGAGGAAAGGTCATTTTTTCCCCCTTTTTTTACAGGTTTTCTAAACACAGACAGCTACTAATGAAACTAGAGTTATTTTTAACATTCTTAATTTTGGAAGATAGGACATCCTTGCAGATGATATTACATGGAGCATCACATCATCACATGTTACTTGTTTTTATCCAAAGCGACTTACATACTCAATACTGTGGACAATCCCCACAGGAGCAATTTTGGGGTGAAGTGTCTTGCCCACGGACACAACGACATGCTGAATGCAGTGGGGTTTGAACCTGTGACCCCCTGATCCCAACACGAAGGCTCTATCCACTGCGCCACACGTTGATGCCAAACGGCATACACAGGCACTCGAAAAGCCCAAACGGCGTAATTACCGCAGTTTTGGGGACGTCCGAGGGGTGCACCGGCACCTGGTGGTAGCCCCGCACCAGATCCACCTTGGAGAAAACCAGCTTGCCCGCCAGGTGTGCAGAGAAGTCCTGGATGTGAGGGACCGGGTAGCGGTCTGGCGTAGTGGCGTCGTTAACGCGGCGGTAGTCACCACACGGTCGCCAGCCACTGGCTGATTTAGGGGCCATGTGAAGTAGGGAGGCCAGAAACTGACCATGATCAAAATCGGACAGCCCTGGCGAATAATAATCGATTATTCAACGCCCTCCAATAGGGATGTCCCGATCACCTTTTTTTGCTCCCGATCCGATTCCGATCATTTGATTTTGACAATTTGCCGATACCGATTTTTCCCGATCCGATCTTTATGCAATGCATTAAGAGAAAAAAAAGAGAAAAAAGCATTCAAGTTGTCCCTTAAGATTATTTTTTTATTTAAATTGGATATTCTATCCAACATGGATATAGCTTCTTTCTTTCACAGCAGCATTGGATCAGTTCAGTTGTGCAGCATTGGATCAAAAATAAAAAATAAAGCTTTCAGTACTCATTAGCTTACTGCTACAATTAGACACTGCGCCCTGCCCACTTTGTTGCCAAATTTGAGAGAAATAAGCAACCAGGTCTATGAAAACAAGCCCCAAAGAAGCAACACATACATGATGTTCTGTAATTTGAAACCAAAACTAAGGCCTCAGGATGACTTTAAGAATTAAACATGGTCCTTTTTGTTTTGTAACATTGAATACAACATTTTTAAAAAAGTATTTAAAAAAAAAAAAAAAAAATCCTGATCACCGATTTTTTTCCTCCCGATTCTGATCTTTTGAAAGTCACGTGATCGGCCCCGATCACGTGATCGGATCGGAACATCTCTACCCTCCAAGTTTACAGTAAAACAAACTGGTGGTGTGACCAATGGCCTTTTACAATTATTAATACTAGGGATGTAACGATATACCGAATATCGCGGTAAATAAACTTCCCAATACCGTCGTAAGACTGACAAAATCTACCGCGATTTAAAAAAAAAATTAATAAAAAATATATATATATTTTTATATAACACTTTTTAAAAAAAAACCTTTATTTAACCAGGTGGTCCCATTGAGATCATCGATCTCTTTTTCAAGAGAGACCTGTCTAACATGGCAGCAAGTAGGTTACAACATGAAAATAAAACAACAGATAACACAAAAGGACATCGTATTTACAGGGCTACATTTACACACCTAGAGACATTGACAAGTATCAACCATATATCTCGACTTGTCAATAAGCCTGGCATTAGACTTTTCGCTGTCCGTCATTTCGACAGACAGGATCGTAAAATATCCATCATAATCCCTTATTACCCGTCGGGTCTGAAAAGTTCACGATAGAGCATGCTCGTGAACTGTCAACGGGGGGGGGGGCGGGCGGTGTTATGCCGTGTGTGCATGCACCTCGCGGGACGCGCACAGCGTAAAGCAAGACCTCCCAGACATGTATTGATCTGTACGGCAAAGTACGGTTTGGAAACTATATTATTTCCTTTTGGAGGGCATGCATAACACGGCATAACACCAGAGCCTGGCTGCGGGGAAACGTTGGCGCTGTTCCGAGTTTGTTCTAATCTGTCAAAATGACAGACTGCTTTCAGATTTTTCCGTCATTGTTAAATAAAATATTTGGTTAACGCAACCACTGGTGTCCCAGCAACATCAGTACCAAGCGAGAGAGTTTTTTCCAGAGCAGGGGATATTGTAAATGCCCAAACATCCCAGCTTATAAATACCTGGAAATGTGGACATTCTCATATTCCTAAAAACCTGTCTGATGATGCTGAGTGAGTGACTAGTGAGTTTGAGTTGAGTTACTTGAAAAACTAAAGTGAAACTTGATTTATTTTATTGCAGGGTCTGATTATTAAATGTCCTTGTTTATGTGTGAGATGCAGTGGCATAAAGAAAATGCTTACTTTGTTTGGTAGTACTAGTAGGTACAAAAACACTGGTTTTCTTGTTCCAGTCTGTTACTGTCACTTTGTTGTTGGCACTTTAAAATACTGCTATCCTACAAAAATGCTGTAAAAATCAGATTTATTATGTAATAAAAAAACATTTTCCGAGTAAAAAAATGTTTTATTGAAGAAAAAAAATTCAGATTTTTTTTTTCTTCCCTTTATTATTCAATATCGCGATAAATACCGTACCGTGGACTTGTTATCGCGATATTATCGTACCGTGAGTTTTTGGTATCGTTACATCCCTAATTAATACTATTACTATTATTTGCATTAGTCTATATTTTGGTTGAAACTAAGCCAGGAAAAAAAAAAGAAACATAAATAATAATAAAAAAAATAATAAAATCGAATTTAAAAAATAATTTTCGATTATGGAGACTGTAACGGATATTCGAATAATCGAATAATCGCTGGCATCCCTAATGTGAAGCGGCGAAGCCCAAGGGCTGTCTGAGCGGCGGATGATGCCCAGACGCTCCATGTTGACGAACTCCGACTTGGCGACTGCCAGCATATCAGGGTTGAGGCGCCGGGACCTAGCGTAGACAGGGGAGCCTTCAGTCTGCGGCCAGAGAGGGTGTCCCTGATGAACAGGAGCCGGTTGGATGTGCCCACGCTCGCAGCCACTACCGAGCGCAGGCCTTGGCGTTTCCCGTTACCTTGTAGGTGCAGGGGGGACGGCACATATTCGCTTTCGCCCCGTAGCATGCATGGTAATAACATAGGCCAGGGCTGGAGTTGCTGATGTCGGCCACGGAGCTTCTGCTAGGTGGCATGCCTGTACCAGCGAGGGTGCCGCTGCGTGTCGGGGCCAGCACCTCCGGGGTAAAACGCTGTCTTGCCAGGAAGAACCGGTCGGCTTCTTCGGCCAAAGCGCGGGGCTCAGTAATAGCCGTGTTAGCGAGTGCTGTCTGTACATGCGGCGGCATGTGCCGAAGAAAGAGTTCTATGAACAAAAAATGAGGTTCTTCCGTACCCAGCAGGCTGAGCATCATTTCCATGTGGTCAGAAGGCTTGTTGTCCCCCAGGCTATGAATAGCGAGCAGGCGTCGGGCCCGTTCCGACCGTGACATCTCGAAAGTCTTTAGCAGGAAAGCCTTGAACGCTACGTATTTATCCCGGGCAGGAGGATATGTAATAAAGCCCACCGTCCGGGTCACAGTGGAGATCCCCAGCGCCGAAACGTCGTCAGTCACTCCGCGGAGGGCGAACTGAGCCTCCGCCTGAGCGAACCATGCAGCCGCAGATGTCTCCAAAAACTCTGGCAGTTTGAAAAAAACGGCGTTACTTGCCATGCTCGGTTCAGTCTCGGATCCTTCAACAAGACTTATGTCGGGATCAACAATGTAGTGCTTAGAGACGGGAGTCGGAGGCGGCGTATCAAAGGTACAAGATATACTTTTATTAAGCATCTGCAAACACATGTAAACACTTCAAGCCCGGGAAGCGAAGAGCGGCGGAAACAGGAAGTCCGGCTCACTCAAATGTCCGTGCAGAACAATACCCCAACCCATAGATCCGTGGGTGAATAATGTCAATCACCACAGCAATCATATTACTCACCGAAACCTTGTAAAGCCGGTCCCGCATGCTGGCTCTCACAGAACCGACTAACTCCCCTTTCGTGTATTTACAGCTCTCAACATGCCCAGACTTGGAGTGATTTTCACCTCGTTTTATACTTTTCGCCTTATTCTGAAAGAAACAGGTGAAATTTGCTAACGTGACGGCCATCTTTGTGATCGTGACGCGTATTGTGCGAGACCAGAGACCTGTAGTTCACTGAGCGGTTTCACACAAAAAAATGTGTAACTTCACAGTTTTCCGACACATTTTTATTTTTTTGACTTTAAATTGACAAACATCATATGTCTCATTCGTGGCACAATTCAAACGGGACCGAAAGATGACTTTTCTCTCTCCATTGACTTCAATGTATAATTTTCCGCTTCCGGGGTCCCATGGGTCGGAAGTAAATGGGCGGGACTTCGCCTCTCTATTTAGCTGGGCCATCATGCGGCCAATCATATGCGGGGACACACTAGGATCATACCATTATGCGAAAGAAGGGTGGGGGGTACAGGTTTAGTGGCACAGGCCAGCTACACAGAGCGACGGGGAGCCGGATTTAAATGCAAGCGCGTCGGAAAAAGTCAAGAAATTAGCGAAAACCGAAAAAATAAGCAACATCTGGCTGCATTTCACTGATATTGGAGAAAGCAAAGCTGAGTGCAGGATTTATAAAATAAAAATAACCTTCAGAGCAGGGTTTTTTTTTGGTAACCACTCAGGATTTATTGTCAGAGGTGGGAGAAGTTCAGATCTTGTACTTGAGTAAAAGTACCAGAGTGTAGGAATACTCGGTTACAATAATAAGTCCTGCATTCAAAATGTTACAAGTAAAAGTACAAAAGTATTAGCATCAAAATATAGTTAAAGTACCTGCAGAGGCAACACGTTCTCACTCCCAACCCGTCACATGTTGACGATTAGTCAGGGCCCCTCCCTGTCACTCTATTACGGACAGGGTACCCTTTGGGAGCCAGTTTTCAACGGACAGGGTGTCCCATAGACCTTCATAGACCTCCCATACCGTTGATAATAGACGCCATGAGAACGCTCCCCGACAGTCGGTTGTTATTGTCAATATTAATATAATAATAATTTATTTTGTAATATTCACACTCGATTTCGCCGATTTTCTTGTTGCCCCAGCTGGTTGACACCTCTTTTAGCAGAAACAAAGCAGATTGAACAGAAAAATACCTTTTATTTCAAGGTTTAACCTCTTAAGCCCGAGGGTCCCCCCAGTGGACTCCTCCCACCGTTTTTTTACGAGACTATGTCTCAGGGTTTCTTAACATTTATGAAACTATTAATGTTCCATACCCTTTTAACGATAAGAAACTCAGCTAACTGACAATATGAACCATTTTTAGCTAAAAGAAACACAAGAGTAATACCAAGCCTTTGAATTAGCATGGAGCGAAAAAATGCTAACTAATGCTAACAGACTTTTGCACAGCACTCACGGTAGCAATGCCCTTATTACTTATCGTCACTGCACAAACAAGATATCCGATTAAAGCTGAGACTCCACAGATTCCACACATGTAATGTCATCACTGTACGACCCCGAATTCGGGAGCTATCAGCCAGAAAAGAGAAAGTAAACAACATCCGGTTTCAAAAATATTACAATAATTACGTCTTACCTTTTTTGATTTGTGATCAAAAGTTGTGTTCAACGGAATAAAAACGCCGCTCAAGGTTAATCCAATGTCTTTGTTTCATGTAGACATTTTTACTGATAATCCACCATCATATTTATGGCAATATACTGGGTATAAAGTTTTGCCGTCCAGGCTTGTACTTTCAGATATTCTCTATTACGCCCGCAATGGTAATGTTTACGTGGATTTGGGAAATGCCCATCGATTCTATTGGATGTAATGGTTAAGAAAAAGGTGTAAATCACCCAAATCGACCAATGGGTTCCAAAGATATGGTCCTGCGTAAAGTATGAAGAATGCCAGCCGGCGTAAACACTTTACGCAGCAGACTTTACTTATTTTACGTAAGGAAGCAGGAATTGCAGGACCCAGAGCGCACGGAGCACAGAGCGGACAGCAGATAACGGAATTGCAGTTTTATTGCTCATAGATTATCAGAACATTTCAAAGGGGACACAGCCACATTGGATATTAACCTATGGATTAACTACATCATCGTTGTTATCGTTTCAATGCCATTGAAGACCAGATTAGACCAGACAAAGACGAAGGTAAGCCATTGTTAGCATTGTGGGCTACCTAGCGCCACTTGTTTTGATGTACGTTTTTGTTGATAACGTCGCGAGTTTGTATCTTTCAGTGTTGAGGTGGGCACCGTTAGATTCTGTGTCTTTACGATCATAAACGATGTGTTGGATGTGCAGCTAGGATAAGTAATAAGGGAGCTAGGAGTGATTTTCGGTGCAGTAATAGGTTAGCATTTTTCGTATTGAATTTTTTCACAACAGTTGTATTTGGATGGAATGAATACCTATAGTGATAATTCAAATGATTTTTACAGTGAAAAAGGTCAAATGGAACTGATGGTTCCCAAATTACCCAGAGGTGAGTCCGCCTGGACTTTATTTTTCTGAACCTCTCTAAAAAGGTCAAATTTCACTTGTTTTTTATTAATCTTGATACAGGGTACTTATTATATGTTTGAGTTTGGAATCCTAAAGCTTTTAGTCTACTAACCCATCATTCAAGGGTGGTTTTCACTATAAGTAATGGGTTTGTTTTAGGCGGACATTAGAATTTACATGTTTTACTATGTTTCATCTGAAATTACTTTAAAATAAAAACATCTATATTGATTCTGACACTTCTAAATCCAACTCACAGATGTAACCTTGCTTTGAGAGAAAAGATTATTTATTTACCCCTTTTAGAAGTGAAGATATAGTCTTTGCTGTGTTAGTGGCATTTTCGAGCCTGAAACCTGAAAAACAGGCTCAGGGCTTAAGAGGTTAAGTGACAAAACAGAACACTACCCTGTGAACACAGTCACAGAGGAAACAAGGATCTCACAAAGACCGACAGAAAAAAACAGAACTAAAATACACACAGGACTAATCATAACAAACAAATTCCTTAAAAACGTATTAACTAAACAAAAAATATAGCCTACTTATGCAAACAACATTGAATCTGGACTTGAAATTATTCTGATTAGGACTAGCCTACATTGCACATAAGCAGGCAGCACTGCTTTATACACACACACACACACACACACACACACACACACACACACACACACACACACACACACACACACACACACACACACACACACACACACACACACACACACACACACACACACACACACACACACACACACACACACACACACACACACACACACACACACACACACACACACACACACACACACACACACACACACACACACACACACACCTTCCGTTTTGAAGACTGATAAATCCGAAATGGATGAACAAACTTTGCAGCCCAGTTTCCCAACTTTGCAGTCTATCCACGGGTATGCCTCTTGTTTCCTCCGCCACATCTCCTCCGTCCATACCTCTGGGAAAGGTGAGCTTGAGCTAGCCAGGGGAACGTTGCTAGCGCAGCTAACATTAACGTTAGTGCTAGCATTATCCAAGTCTTTAGGCGGCTTTTGTGATGATGTAGTACTGGTCTTGTAGCAGCTTCACTTGTAGCTTCGGTGCTGCTAGCCTCTTTCTTCTTGTGAATTATATTCTTTTTAGAAAAGAAGTCAAGTAAAAAATGTTTGCCTGCCATTATAGAGCTTTTTGGTTAGCGTTCTTGAGGGAAAGAGCTGCCGCAAAATCGGCGGGCTGAAACCTGCGAGCGAGCTGACACAACCCCAGCTCGCCGCGGGGTCACGAGCGTGAATCATAATTTTTCAAGGAAATCGTTTTTATTTTTTCTTATAATTACTGTGAAATGTATTATGTTTTTGTCCTTATTAGAACAAATACACACTTGCAACTGATAATACTGGCAATGATTTTATTTTTTATTAGACTATTAAAAAAAGATCATGCTCCAAATAAGTGGGGGTACGGCGTACCCCCGCGTCCAATGCTCACTTCACCACTGCTCTTGAGGGCATGAAGTGACAAAAACTTTCAACATGCCTCCATCAAAGCCCATTGTAATTTCAGGCTGATATTTCCTCACGGCAGCAGCCACACACCTTTAGTTAAACTGCCAAAAAGGCCACATCATTAACCCGAAAGTACACAAAAATTACACTTCAGATACTCAAGGTCCTTGAGATGCTTCACGCTTTGAAATTTCACAGATATCTTTTACGGTTCTTCCACGAAACGTTCACATGTAAGAGGTTTATCTCTCATTCAGAACAATGGAAACTTTTGATGTCTGGACACCTCGTTAGCTCAAATATGAACACCTGTGTAATGGAACACGATGATGTCATCACTCCAACTGACATGCTCAGAGCAGCAGACTTCAGATAAAGGTTAATGGTCCTGCCCTCAACAGCTCTACGTCAATTATCGGGTGTCATCATCATATGCCGAAGATCAAGAGAAGAGAGAGAGAAGAGAGAGAGGGCGATCAAGAGAAGAGAGAGAGTAATGTAACCTCCTAATGCTATAATTCCTATGAAAATTTTCAAAAACTGCTCAAACTTCACATTTGTGCTAACAGTCCAGCCGTGAAGACATCTACGGGACAGTTTTGAGATTTCTTCAAATGCCGTTGCCATGGCAACACAATGCTCGCCTTGAAACACGGTGTCGCTATAAGTCCAATCGAAATGGTCCAATCGTACCCCAATCTTCACTTGTATATCACCGGTCCATGCCTCAACAGCTCTACGCCCAATCTGAGATCTCACCATATGCCGTTTCCATGGAAACGCATCCCTCGCCATAAAAGATGATGCCGCTATAACTCCTATGAAAATGTTCAAAAAGTGCTCAAACTTCACATGTGTGCTAACAGTCCAGCCGTGAAGACATCTACAGGACAGTTTTGAGATTTCTTCAAATGCCGTTACCATGGCAACACAATGCTCGTCTTGACACACGGTTTTCTCATAACTTCAGTGAAAATACTCCAAACAGCCCAAAACTTCACAGGTTTGGTAACGATGCAGCCATCAACGCATCTAAGCGTATTAAGGGATGTCATCAAATGCCGTTGGCATGGCGACAGATAATTCGCCATCAAGTTAGTTCAAAGGTTTGCGGTTTAAATATTCTGCTGCTTTTCCAAGCCTTTTTACTTTCTTTTCTTCTCTCATCACACATTCAAGCCCCCAGTGTTCATGTATCATTTCAATTTAAATGATTGACTTTCTTCTTACACAATACATTTCAGCATAGCAGTTTAGCGTCAGATTTTCAGCATAAAGCATTCCCACTAGCAATTTCTTCAGGAATTGCATTCTCTAGTTTCAACTGATATTATACATGTATTATACTCTTATAAGATGTATGTACATAGTATAAGAAATGTGCAGAATACGACAGTTGAATGGTGGAGGTATACACACATATCGATAGATGTCTTGTAATGCACTGTTGAGGAACCTGCGACCCAAGTTTTTCATCTCCGACCTTGTCAGGTATTGAACATTCGATAAATAAAGAACAGAGAATTATTAAATATAAAACACAAAATTTGGGCGATTATACTAAATGATTTACAGACAAACGCCACGGCATATTTACAACTGTTACACATGCTGATGTAACGCAAATGTTTCCAACTTGGGATCAATAAAGTATATCTTATCTTAAGATGATCGATGGCTACTACCATATTTGCAAAATTTGCCTTTGAACCTTGACAAGTGCATGTTTCAGGCTTATCAATTAACAACAGGAGGGGTCACAGACATAACACCAGCTGTTAAATAAAGCTCTTCTGACCTTAGCTGTCATGTGGATATATTAATGCTGCCCATTATGGGCACAAGCAATTTTCACCCATTTATTAATTATATGTTTTAAATGTGAGTGTTTCCTATCCCCTAAACCCCCAGGGATGTACACAGTTTAATACTGGCAACTTCTTATTATCGGAAATATGAAAACGTCTTTTAAAACTACAATTCCCAGTGGAAACGTGCCATAGAACATGTTGCGAAACACACATTAGCCAGCATGTGTAGTTCTGGGGACAGGGTGGGATAGGGGGGGGACGGGGTGTACCCGTTCAAATCCAGTTTTGGTAAGTCTGCCGTGGTTCCATCCCATTTCAAAGTGCTGTTCGAAGCTCGGCGTAACCCTCGGTGCATTGCCACTCAAACATCCAATCACAGAGCTTGAGGACTATCACGAGGTTTGTCGTTTTTTTCAAGCGAAGCGGAGAGAGTACTTATTTCCGGGTGTAAAATTCTCTAAAGCTGCTCCGACCCTCGGTCCTGATGGACTCCAACTTGTTTATTAATCAAACAAATAAATAAACACAAGGATAATTGTGTCTTATTGTTGAGTAAATAACAGTGTGTGGTTTAGAAAATAATACAAAATTAGATGGAAAAAACAATGAAACAATACAGATTTCAGTATTTTGAGCCCCTACTCTCCCCATAACTGACAGCAACAAAAGTCCTACATTATTCAATTAACATAAAGAAGTAAAAACAATAAGTGTGGCTTGATATTGAGTTAGAAAAGGGTTGATAAACGCTGTGAGAATGGATCTGCGGAGAGCATTTCGCCGCGATCCCAACTAGTCTATTACCAACGTTCAGGGAGCTCTATGCAAGTCAATGGGACTCCCTGATAGTTGAAACTCGATGCTAAAGGGCCCCCCCTTGCGTTGGAAAGTCACGACAGGGACCCTGACATAACGTAAACATAGGCCGAGTTGGGAGTGAGAATGTGTTGCCAAACACAACGGTAATGGGGACACTAAAAAAGTGATGCACACAGCTGGGACCTGAGCGCTTTTTGACTTTTGGGGGTTATAAAGTTGGCCAACTGTCTGTTGTTGGAAACGTACCTAAAATGTCAGTTTTATTGGCTTCTTTTACCAACTTGATTGCATTATTCCTTCTGAAATTATTGCAGATCTGCTGTAAGCTAGCTAGCTAACATAGCTAACCTAGCAATTTCAAATATGCTAAAAAAACACTTACAATTATGAACAGACTAACTCTGTCAATAGTGGCAGTTTGCCAAGTTTTGAATCCCGAACGTCAACGAGCGCTCTGGTCCCAGCTGTGTGCAATGCTTTTTAGTGTCTCTTCCCCTTGTGTTTTGATATTCTTGCAGCATTTGTTTTCTTTGCAGTGCTTTGTTTATGCAGCGCTTTTAGTAAATGCTGCTCTTAATTTGCATGTGCTTTGGCATATTGTTTTTTAAACTGCTGCATGTTTCTCTTAATCAAAATGTTTTTGGCAGTTGTAACGTGTGTGCTCCTGTCGGCCACCCAGTGGCGGCCGGCCCATGCGCTAGGGGCGCCGCCCCACCTCTTCCCACATTACAAATTAAAATTAAAAAAATTAAAATTAAAAAATATATATATTTTTTTAAATATATATTTTTAATTTAAATTTTTAATGAACAAGGTAAATATTATGTAATTGTTATCAGTAAAATGTATAATCTACAATAACATCTCGTTTAAAATGGTGTTACGATGTCTAAAGTTACTGATAAGTCACATGTTTCCTGCCTGGCCTTGCCCGTGTATCATTACCCTCTCTCGTCTGGGTGCTAAGAGAGGAGCCCTCAACCAGTGCAGCAGCAGCCACTAGCAGCTGACTGTTGCTATCTGTAAACTATGGCTCCGAAACATCATTTCAGCCAATCAGCGTCGTCAAATCTGATGATCACCGGGCGCCAATGTCAGCGCCCGGTGCAGGGTTATGGCTAGAAAGGATCCGTCTTGTGTAAAACTCTCGTGAGAGTTTGCGAGTCACGTTGCTGAATGTTTACGTTTGAAAGGCAGCCTTTCAGTTACGATCGTTAACATCAGTGGGCCACAGCAAATGATGTTGAGAAGCTAAACTATCTATTAATTATGTCAATTACAGGGAGTGTGATTGTAACTGTGTGTGTGACTAGCTGGATGCAAAGAGGTAAACACTGTCTTTTGTTCCCCATGCTTGCTCTTCAAACAGCCGGGAACAGATACTATGTGCCCGTGCTAAATAAACACACAAATGTGCCCCTCTCATAAAATAACTGGCCGCAGCAGGGCTCCCCCAGTCAAATTGGTCTAGAACCGCGATTGTGTATATCCCATTAACTCTTGCCTTTCGGGTCAAATCTGACCGAGTGACTTTGTTTTTAATCATAAATATTGTGTTTTTCATCCAATTGCCTCCAGACCTTATGTTATCATCCACACTAGGCCTCTGAACATATACACTTGATGATCACCACTTGTTTTGAATTTTGAGTGATTTATTCAACAGTGTCACACCCATGATGTTTTCGGTCAGAATTGACTGCCATAGGAAATGAATGGGTATGAGTATATTATGTGCATGGAACACACACACACACACACACACACACACACACACACACACACACACACACACACACACACACACACACACACACACACACACACACACACACACACACACACACACACACACACACACACACACACACACACACACACACACACACACACACACACACACACACACACACACACACACACACATTACTGTAGTTTTGACAGCATCCATCAAACTAGATGTGTTGCCTTAATGGTCTGTTTTCTAATATTTCTGTGTTTCTGAACTACTTCTGTGTCTGCATATAATGTTCGTATTTCGTCTCCTCAGGGTTCCCGCGGGGTCTTAAAAAGTCTTACATTTGATAATCTGAATGTAAGGCCTTAAAAAGGTCTTAAATATGACCAAAAAAATAAGAAAGGTCTTAAATATGATTTAGAAGGTCTTAAAAATGATCTGATTTGAAAGGTACTTCTGTGTTGCGATAGCGTCTAAATGTGTTTTGGGGGAAATGTCCGGGCTGCAAAGTAACCAGTACGGTAATAGCCTTTCAGTTCCCCCCAACAATTTGTATTGAATTAAATCAACATGGAACCAGTAATCACTAACTTTGTTTCCCCCGGCCCCTTATTGGAGAAAACCCAGCTAGTAACCTAGCAACCAAGCTTCAGCTTGCGGCAGTCAGAAACTCATGTATCTTCGAATCTATTTACAAATTAATATGGGGAAGTGTCAGTTTAACCGTACTTGGTTGGAAAACATCTAATTAAGTGCTTGGTTGAAACCAGTGGAGGGGAACGTGTTTGAAGCCCGCCGCACCATTTGCAAAATAAATAAGTGTTTGTTTTGCTAATGTAGCGTTAGCTAGTGCAGCAGCTCCCGCAACAACACCGGGGGACCTCCGGGCGACATTTGGGTCTACGTCAACCCTAAAAGCGGAGGTGCTGTAGACGCTAAATACCGTAGCTAAACACCAATCATACAACAGCAACGTTTAAATAGTGTAGCCAATTTAATTTAAGGGGTAATTTCTCAAAATGTTCCTCGTGTGGTTTATTCACCATTACAATAGCCCCACCTAAAATAATTTCCACCAGCCGCCACTGCGGCCACCGTATGTATCTGATGGTATAGTGGACCTCCAAATGTGAATGAAAAAAAAAAAAAAACTGCATGCAATAAATCAACATCATCAATGTGTAACTTCTTTTGTTTTCTGACATTTCAAATCAGAAAAGCCTTCTGTTTGCGGCAATCCTTTTATAGCAGCAGGCCCTCAAAAATATCCTCTGGGCCTCCATCTGAAACAAGAGAGCATGATATTGTTGGGATGCTAAACAAATGATAGCATTATGCCCTGTGCGTGGCTCCTGCCAAATGTTGATGGAATTGTTGGCTTTGGACCACCAAGACATTTGCATTGGGTTGTTTACCGGCCAAAAGGATTGCTGTGAGGACGCACTGTGGGAAAAGAAACCATTCATATCTTAGGGCTGATCCTATTAGCTCAGACAATGGGAATTTACAGAGACAATGGAGACAAAAAACGCATCAGAAAATCAACATTACAAGTATTGTGAGCTTTAAAGGCACTGGTTCATTATGTATAGAAGGCAAAATGGAAAACAATTAGATGTTGTTTCTTCAGAAGGAGGAAGTGCCAACATAATGGTGACATCAGCTGCTGAGCATCAGAGTTATGTTGTCATCTATAAGCTGCAGGGTCTGAATGTGACACGCAGAGGTCACCCAGGGTGACACACAGCGATACAAAGCTTTACACTCACAAAGACAATTAGCTGGACATAAAAAAGAGATTCTCCTTTTACCTCTAGTCACTGGTCTATTTTCTGAAAAATAAGAAGAGCAAAGCAATTCAAAACTTCAACATCAACTTATGTAAATATCATCTGCAGACGTCAAGGCTTTAAAGCTTTCAAGAAATGCGCTTCTTCAGTGACAGAAAATATGTCAGTGAATGAAAGAAAACCCTCTGTGTTTGTGTAAAGGCAGCTCTCAAGGACACACTGATTAGTTCTGACGTAAGAATAAGTCTGTTTGCATTTCAACAATAGTTTTGGCATTCATCTCCTGCCACCATGGATGGATGCATGAATGGATGGATAGAAGGAAGGAATACATTACATTACATTTAGATGACACGTTTATCCGAGGAGACGACAGTAAGTGCAAAAAACATGAGATACAAACTCAGAACAACAAGAAAAGTGCAGATATATTGGTTTGAAATAAACAAAACCATGTTAAGTGCCTGTGCATTAGTTTTTAATGGGCTTAACTCTTTAAGTGCTAAAAAGTAGTTTTTTCTGTTTGCGGTGGAAGATGTGTAGACTTTCTGCTGTCCTTTTATTAATGGGGAGCTCATAACACCATTTTGGAGCCAGGATTACAAACGGGCGTGTTTTATTTGAAGTGATTCTGGGTCCAACTAGCTGATGCAGAACGTGCTGGAGTGTATGGTTTAACCAAGGCCTGGATGTAGGAAGAATGGGAACTATTCTCAGAACAGTAGGCCACTATGAGTGTATTGAAGCAGATCAGGAAAGCCACCGGCAGCCAGGAGCTTTTACAGGTGGAGAGCCAATCGATCTGCTGCATTCTGGGTGAGCTGGGGAGGTTTGATGGCACTTGCAAGCAGACCAGCCTGGAGGGAGTTACAGTAGTCCAGGCGTGCCGACAAGGGCCTGGACCAGGACCTCTGCTGCATGAAGGCCCAGATGGATAGATTGATGGAAAAGTTTTAAAATTCACCCTGTAGGGGCATACATAGAAACCTTGAACTGTCTTCCCTTGATAAAAAGTTGATTATATTGTTTTTTCTGTCGATATTTTGAAATAAAAAATTGGGGGTTTTCCCAAAATAACAGTATAACGGCCATGGCTCAAACATAGATGTTGGTTTTCAACATTAACAGGATCATTTTGTGATAATGAAACAAATTTTGAGTTAAAGAAAGTCAAACTCACCGTTAACAGTCAGGTAAATGTGTTACCAATTTGTGTTATTTGTTGTGCATGACCGGAAGCCAATAGCGTAACAGGTTAAAGGTCATGATGGGTATAAATAAAGCCACGCCTCCAATGGGAGAGCCCGTTGAATGAAATGCCACTGTCTCTGATGTTTCGTTATTCCTCTGCTTATTTGGATGCTAAACAGCAATGAAGTTATGCTTACTCTGCTAATAAAAATCGAGACCTGATAAGCCTTAATATCTCTAGTCACAGCACAGCGTTTGCGGAAACACTATCACAAATGGCTAGACTCTTCTTTCGGAGGGAGCCCCCAGGGGGTCAAAGCTTAGTGTTATAGACAGGGGTGCACATAAGTGGTACGCAGGTACGCATGCGCGGCAACAATCTGAAATGCGTACCGTCACTTGTGTCACAAAGCGCATTTGCGTACCGATGTATATGTGAAGCTTTTCCAGAAGGCGGTTAGATCATCGGACGACGGAGTTGGTCTCCGTGTGCACAGACAGGGCTGCTGTTAACGTCGGCCTGTACAGCAGCACTGCGCTAAAACAGCTGATCACAACGTTCACACGCTCTGTGGTCACGAAGCTCTGCACTCTACTACTACCCCCCCCGTTGACATTGGCGATACAGAGGGCTTCATCATACTCCACTAGCACCCCCACCCGCTGACATTCGCGATACAGAGGGCTTCATGGGAACTTTGAGGGGAGCCGGAAGTTGGAGTACCAAACACTGACTCCAGGTACTCATCTGAGTACCTCACTGAGAAAGTTGTGTGCACCCCTGGTTATAGAGGCATTGGCCCCTGTTGACCTACCCTACAACTGCCCATGAACCAAGCCAGTAAAACCACAAGTTGTTTTTTATGGCTTGAAATTAAACACTATTTTGCGTGTTTATCAGCTGATTAAATGATTTCAAAAATGGTGCATAGAGGCTAGTTAAAAACACATACGTTTCAAACTTGATAAAAGATTTTAGATGGATTTGGACAATGAAACCGATCTTGTGTTTAAAGAGTTGGTAGTGGGTTGATGCTTTCTTAACACTAGATTGTATATTTTATTATAAAATAACTATTTATATAAAGGCAAACACTGTGACAACATCAAACTCACTCTGTAAACCCCCAGCTGATCTGTTAAAGTTTCAGAGGTCATTCAAAATGTTGGCTTAATTTTTATAAAAAACGAAATAGTCTTTTATCTGCGGGTTCTGCACATGTGATGGTACAGATGAAGGCTTTCTTTCTCCCTATCTGGAGCAGCAGATATATTCAGCTGCTTGCCTGAGTGGGTGTCTTTGGTCTGTATGGACATTCCTGTCGAGTTCGAGGATATCTCCCGTGTTTGTGTCCCACAGCTCTCTCCCAATGGCCGCTATTGTTTCCCCTGCTCTCCGCCTCGACCTTCTTGCTCCAGGAACAAATCCAAGACTCTTCTGGACACGAGAGCACATCAGTGTGGTGAGCCCACTCCCTACATTCCTGCACCCCACCTCTGTGAGCCCGTGGGTGCTGCCCGAGCTCGGCCCTGCAGCTCGGACAGACGGAGCTCTGTGTGCCAGGCAGAGTGGACAAACATGTCTCCCTCTGAGTCAATCCCAGTTTTACTGTGTTTATACAGGAAAACTATCCTGCTCTGTTGGCTTCATAGATTGCAGTGATATGGGCGCTCATGTTTAGATGAAAGTTTCACCCACTTTCATTTATAGGATTCCTCAATTCCAGTTCCAATAAAGATGACAAGTTTCTCCACTTTTACGAGAATTTGGATTTCCTCTGAATCATTGTGTGATGTGAGGCATATGTGGCTGCCAAAATAGAAAAATAAGTAGTTTTAGTGTGTGTATTACAGTAAAAAGAGTAAATGTTGGTTGACCTCGTGCTCAGTGTATTTCTGCAAATGGTACACCAAAAGGTCTGGTAATGGGTTTTGTTTTGCTTTTCTTTTCTCCCTGTGTTTTCCTCCCCGTCGTTAGTTTCCCTGGTGTGTCTGATTGTCTGATTGTGTTCACCTGTTGCCCTTGTGTTTCTCCTTCCCTGCCCGGCTGTTTCTCATCTCGTGATTACCCCTCCCTGTATTTAGTCTTGTCTCTTCTTGTGTTCGGTGTCGGCTCATTGTTTGTCTTTCCCTTCATGTCACGCTCCATGTTTGTCCTTGAAGTTTTGGTCCTGGATTATTTACTCGTGCTCCCCTGTTTTGGTAATGCTAAATTTGTCTCTTGATTTCTTTTGTCATCGGCTTTTTTTTTTTAATTAAAGCTCGCTTTTTGTTAATACTGCATTTGGGTCCTACCTTTTCCACTGACAGAGTGAACCGACCAGTAATGGACTCAGCAGTTTCTTTTTCGTTGGCTCAACAGGTGGATCACCTCAAGTACGCCCTATACATGGATGCGGCGCCAGAGATTTTCTGTTGGGGGTGCTGTGGGGTCGCTTGCCGCTTCATAGAGGTTGCTCAAACATGTAGGGTTTCCCATTAATGTGGCTCTGGGCTACAGTGAAATGTTCTACTGCAACACTCCCCACACGCACATACAGTACACCCGCGACTGTTACAATGAAGGCTCGATAATCAGCTCACGGCATATAGGAAGGATAAAGTTCTATGCTTTTTATAAGTGGGGGGTGGACCAGCCTACTAGGGGGTCTGGGGACATGCTTCCCCGGGAAGCTTTTTTAAAAAATTATTATTATTGAAGTTAAAAGCATCAATCTGGTGCATTTTGAGAGCAAAATGAAGAGATCTATGGATACATCTCTCAACACCCATATGAAACATAGCCTAACTGTAAACAGATGTGCATTTTCTTTATGGATATTTTACTAATCACTCCCTTTTAAACTGTATTCTTGTTTTACTGTCATATAGTATTTCATACCTGTTTTTCATTTATTCTCTTATTGTTTTATAGCCTAACTATAATGATCATATGAAGGTGTGCCTCGGAAATACTTGTTTACATAAATGGTGATCAAACTGTTTTGAGACCCACTGAGATAACTTAGACTAAAGTTAACTACACACTGAGAGAGTCCTTTACCTCACTGAGCTGACGTTACCTGACAGGAGAGGACTTTCCTTTCACTTAGTTGTAGAAACAGCTTCTAATATCCGTTAGCGCAGCAACAACTTGCTCTCTCTTTCGCTCACTCGTGCGCTTGTTCCACACACACGGAGCCGAGCTCAAATGAAACACCCAGAAGTAGGCTACTTGTACTGTACTGTAGCATATCATTTTCGAATCAATCATTTTTCAAATTATGAATTTCACATATATAAAAAAAAAAACATACATTTCTTGGGGTTGCTTAGCAGTTGCTAGGCCAATTGTTGGTGTTGCTGTTGCAACTGCAAGCTACCGCCTGGCGCCGCCCCTGGCCCTAGAGTACATTTTTTATACTTGGTTGGCAGCCTCATCCAAACGGGCTAAAGAGGCTGCTTTGAAGGAGGCACGCCAGGAGGTTGCTCGCAAGCCCTGGCTCAGGAGCTCGTTGCCTGAGTGGCTTAAAACTTTTACAAGCTGCCCTGAAAGTTTGTCTCGAGCCTCTGACCCTTTCTTGGCGTCTGGCCTGGCGTTTGGAGGTCCACGGAGCCTCCAAAGGACCTCTAAAAAAACACAAGGTCAGGAAGCCAGCTCGTACTTCTGTTCCATGCCCAGCCGCCATGGTCCCTGCTCCAGTACCGGTCCACACAGCCATGGTTCCGTGCTCCAGTATTGGCCCACAGAGCCAATGTACCGTGCTCCAGTACCATCCCACACAGCCACGGTTCCGTGTTCCGGTTCCTTGCTCAGCAGCCATGGTTCCGGCTCCAGTGCCGGCTCCAGCGGCCATGGTCCCTGCTCCAGAACCGGACCTTACAGCCATGTTTCCGGCTCCAGAACCAGTCCACACAGCCATGATCCAATTGTGCTCTAACAAATATATTATATTAAAACAAAACGCAATACTAAACATGTTTCATGGCTCCTACACACCAGCCTCTAATTATTAGGATAGTATACATAATAATTACTAACATTATTCAAATGGGAGACATGTGCCATTTATAGCTTGGTAATCAAGTCCATACAGTTACAGTTCATGCATGTAATTTTCCTTCTTCTTTTCTTTATACGAGTCACAAGTCAGTTAGGCCAAAAGGTACCACCACCTAGGCTCAGTCAAAGATAATCCTTAGTGTCTAAGTCTTTAAGTCTGTCAGTCGAAAAGAGTCAATACTGTGGAAAAGATGTCACTGATGTTGGATGTTCTTCCGTCTCTTCCTGCCATTCTGCATCTTCTCCACAATATTCTCGCTTTGATTGCCCCACCCCTTCTTTAACGAGGAGCGCAGCATGTCCTCGTCTTCTTTGATTTTGAGTCCTTCGGCCTTGTAGAGCACGTTGGTCCACTTCATCTTGTTCTCCATTTCTTTGTTTGTAGCGGGGGCCTTTCTGAGCAGCCGTTGAAGGAGAGGGCTTTTGTTGGGATTTGGGATGAGGCTTCTTCTCATCTTTAAAACTTTTCTTTTAACACTTCTTCGACTCTTTCTGAGAAAACACTTTCTTCGCAAACTTCTTAAACTTGATATCCTCTCTTGACATTCCAGCTTGTTCCTCCAATCTGCATTCAGGGAAGTCTGTGCTGAACTGCTGTTGCCAAGGTCCATCCAGATTCAACACTGAGATTCTGTTCACAGATACTTCTGGTTTGCCCAAATCCATTGCATTCCCACTCACTCCTTTAAGTGGTCCATTCACCATCCAGCCTAGGATTGTCCTGCTTGCATAGGGTCCGTCATCAACACTGCGTATGACTTCCAATGGTTCCAAGGCCTTAGGAACATTGGTTTCCTATCAACAGTTCAATCCCTGCATTTATTTCAGGCAAATGTTTTTTTTTTAGATGAGACCATCTCTGTAGGTCCGCTTGTCTAGGAATGTTCCCACTGCTAGCAGGCATGCACTCTTGGGTGTAGCTTTGTGGCAGTTCAAATAAATTGTCATTTGTTAAGCCAGCCTCTTCTAGTCCGAACACAATATGGCTATTTACGACCCTCTTTTGGCCCATGGTTCGTAAAATAATCTGCGCCTTCTTGTAAGGCCAAGCTCGTGCATCAGATCCTCTGTACAAAACACTGCTGTACTTCCTGGGTCCAAGAAAGCATAGGTGGTGACAATTTGCTGCCCTTCGTTGACTTGACTTGCACTGGAACTATGGGAAGTTTACAATTGTCATCACCAGCCCCGGTAAGGCCATTTGAAACCAGTGTGCTGTCCACTGATAGCTCTGATGTATTCTTTGCTTGAGCAGGATTGTGTCTTGCTTCATTGGAAGGGAGGTGAAGTATGGTTGGATGTTTGAACCCACATTTTGAACAGGAAATTCGTTTATTGCAATTTCTGCTAATGTGCCCCACGCACAAAAAGCCGAAACAGACACCTTTTTACATCAAGAAGACTTTCTTCTCTTTGTGTGTTCCTTTTTCAAGCTGATGGCACGAGCCCAAGGTGTGACCTCTTCCGCAGCACAGACATGTCCTCCATCTTGTCAGAATGTGTTCCTTCCATTCAGTATCATTTTCTACAAGAGCTACAGTGGTGGCAAAGCTAGTTCCTACAAAATGTGAGCGAGGCTGTGATCTGTTTAAACTAGTATTTGTTGTTATAAAGGGAGCATCTTGTATGTTTCCAAATACTGGGTCGGTTAAGATTTTAATATGACTCTCAAGGAAGTGTGTGATGTCAAAGAATGTTGTCTGCGACTGTTCCTCTCCTGCAGCTGACAGGCTAAAGTTCCCCACTTGTCTCTGAATTGGTAAGGTAACTTTCGTATTATGATCATCATATTCGCAGCCATGTCAAGCTCATGCAAATACTGCACCTCTTCCATTGCGTTTGTATGCTCTAAGGAAGAAATTGTAGTCTTGCAGAGCCTTAACATCCTTGGTTCTTATAGGAGGTCATGAAATAGCTTTTTGAAAATATGCAGATGCCACTTTCTGCTCATTTCCAAACTGCTCCCTGATTAGAGCTTTAACCTTGACATATCCCCTCTCTGGATCCATATGCTGGCAACTTTGAACAAGTCCTTTGGGATGACCCTGAGTGTACTGCTTCAAAAAATAAAGTTGGTCACTGTAGCTGTTTGGGTTTTTCTCAACACCATTCTCAAAAGCCTTCATAAATGTATGATATTTTAACGGGTCGCCATCAAAAACTGGAATCTCTCTCTTTGGCAAGGATGAAAGACATTGCTGTTGTATTAACAGTGTAGTTATTTCATTTTGATTTCTCATAATGCCCAGTATGTTGTTTTGATATTCACTTGCGTTCAAGCTAACTCCATAATTCATTTGTGTTTTCAAATTGGATTTTTTATGGGATACTGGCTCTGAGGAAAGGAACCAAGGTGAAATGTTCTCATTAGGCCGTGTTGTTGCATCCAATAAGTCATTGCTAGTCTCCCTTTGGTTGAGCAACATTTGTGGAGTATTTATATTGTCCTTGGCAGTGTAGAGGACTTGTGGTTTAATGTTTCTTTGTTCAATATAAGAGTTCATTCCATCTGAATGCCTTGTTTTTGAACTTTTCCCACTTAGGATGCTCCGTGTTTGCAACAGATCTAGTTTAGCCATGTGTGCTGCAATATCCTCCTCCATCTGAAGTTGCTCCTTTCTCCTCCTTATTCGTTCCTCCTCCATCTGAAGTTTGCTCCTAATTTGCTCCTCCTCCATCTCCAGTTCATGTTTGTCCTTTAATAGTTTATTTCTTGCCATTAAAGCTGCCAAGTCAGCCTCTGTTTTATGGCATGCAGACGAAGCAGTAGAAGTTGCAGACTTTTCCCCCAAAGCAGAATTTTGTGATCGGATTGTTCTTTTCCCATAGTCCATTTCAACACTTTCCATGTCAACATTTATTTGACTTATTTTCTCCGTTTAATTATCCAAACTTCCTCCGTGTATTTGTTTGATTGTAAAACACCCTCACAGATCGGAATGGAATTAATTATTTCAAAAGCATCACATTTCCACATCAACAGAGCAGTGCAACTTCAATGCGAGAGCGGAGATGTACAGCGGAGAAATACAGCGGTGAATATACAAACGTTGTCCATTCCATGGAGCTTAATGTGCACATTCAGTGGTAAGGCTTACCTGGCTGTGATCCGCGTTGAAGGTGGCTTCCAAAACTGCAGTCTTTATTAACAGCCAGTGCTTACTTCCGTGAATTAGTTCAAACAATTGCTTATATCCATTCTCCTTGATAGATCCTTAATCCATGCGCTGTTTGATGATGGTTCTTCTTACGTCTTGTGTGCTTGTTGTTTTTTGTTGACAAAATATTGCGACAGCAGCAAACAAACAAAGAGAGGCTGAGGCCGGGCCTGTTTGATACTGTGTGACACGCTACAAAAAAGTACTTGCTGAGATCAAAAACTCTGTTGCAAAATAATGTGGTTTAATGAAAACTGGGATAATCAATCAACTTATACTCCTTGGACATGTAAATTGTTATATTAATCGAAGCAATACTTTCAATTTGCGGTCAACAAAAAGAACGGCCCTGTGTCACCCTCTCTTCCACACACGCCTCACGCAGGTGAACAGGATTATAATGAGTGCCGCCCATATCCATGTGACCCAAGCCAACCAATCAATTGTGCTCAAACAAATATCTTATATTAAAACAAAAAACTCAATACTAAACATGTTTCATAGCTCCTACACATTATGTGTTAGCCATGTTCACCATATGATTTTAGCGTGTGAGTATGCCAAATGTACTAATAAGCACTAAAGATCAAGTGAAACTGATGCTGATGGGACTGGAAATTACAGTTTTTGTGTTATTTTGTAATAAAAGAAAATACTGGACTCACTTATATTATGCTAGATGAAGCCATTGGAACATCAAACTGATTTTAATTTTTGTCTTGAGGGGAACATAACGTCTGAGTGGTCGTGTGTTTAAAGAACACATAAAGTGTTCCTTTTTTTATGATCACATTTGTATTTTGTGTCTCTACTGGGACATGTCTCCATGCTTTAATGTTCAAAAAGCTCTTTATTGTTCTCATACTGCCGGTGCTGCAGCACCTCTTTTCACCCTCTGTCTGAAACCAGAGCCCAGTCTGCTCTGATTGGTCAACCACTTAGAGAAGTCCATTCCCTTAGCCTATCATGCAAAATGTGTTGGAGCACTAGCCAATAGAAGCGTGACTGTTACGTAGTGATGTCACTATGTCACGAAAGTAAAGAAAGGAGTCCAATGCAAGCGCTTATTTACTTTGGGATGCACAAAAACCTATATAACACACTACAGGAAAGGGAAGCCACAAAAAGGATAATAGGGCCTCTCTCCAATAGTTTGGGATATTTTAATAAGCCCAAAACACTTGAATTTTCAATACGATTCATTATCTGATTACCACGAATGACTGTACGAAAGTGTGGGCCAATGCATTTAGCAGTACTCTTACTGGTGGCACTCCAGGGATGTAAAACACAGCAAATCAACAATGCCAGTATAGGGATCTTCTAGTGACCCTGAATGTCTGATCCAAATTCCATTGCAATTCATCTCGATTTCACCATGAACATAATGAAAAATTATTTGTCTAAACGAGCTCAGTCTAACAGCTGTATATCAGGAGGGAGACACTAACCGGCAAAATAGTGTCCACCCAGCTAATCTGCTACAGCTAGTAGGCTTTTTGGCCTTTGTTATGTGGGTTTCTGTGTGAAAGACACATTCAATAGCGTCAAAGGTTCTCCTTAAATGTATACAGAGACATCAAAGTATGTCATCTCTAAAAACTTGGAGTGGCCGCCGCACAAAAATAGGCTGGGTGCAGTGCCATTACCTCGAGTTGGTCACTTAAGACGGCATGAGCTCTTTTCTCTTTGGATTTAAATGAAAAACATGAACTGACTCCAAAAAGTGGACATGGGACCTTAGTAGAGTGCAGATTTATGCCAGGTGTGTCTGCAACGACCACTGCTGGGAGGTTTGATTGAAAAAACACCTAAAACAATTGCACGTCTTCTACAATTTAAGCAAATCAGACGCATTTTCCACTCGCTAGTCTTGAGCAAAAGGTACGCTGTCAATGTTTTCTATGAAGCTGTCTGACCATGCACCAGTTTAGCCAGACTGCAGTTCACTATGGCAAACAGATACAAATAGCTTGCAGCTGAAGACTCCGAGCTAACAGCTAACTAGCTCTTCTTTTAGCAAACATCAGAAGACAGATGTGGCAAGAAGAGTGTTATACTAGAGGACAGAAATCTCCTCGGGACTTGAAAGAGGAATAACAGATCAATGATTTACCGATTGATCGATGATTTAACCTTTATTGCAAAAAGTGGTTTAATATCTTTATTTAGAATCTAATGTCAAAAGTCAGAGAAAAAATGAAAGAGCTTAAGTGGGCAGAGGCATTACATGGGGTGGCAGGCTTCGTTTAGGGTACTACTAAAAACTCACAAAGTGCAGTCACGGCAAACACACACAGCAAACAGCTGTGCGCCCCAGTGCTTTGCAACACAGCCATCAGTGAAGCTAATTACAGGTAAGCAGGACAATAAAAAGGTAAGCAGGACAACAGCTAAAAAAGGTGAAAGTAATTAGAGTATAAGAAGGCCAACATGTGTATGCATTCAATTGAAAAAACTGCCTACCTGTCCCACCAACTGCAACAGAGACCAATGACATTGCCAAAGGAAGGAACCAAGTCCAACAGGTGGTTAACAGGCCCTCGTGAGGGGGTGTTTGGGGGAGGATTCAGGCCTGGAGCTGCATTCAGACTCTCCACTATATCAGGGGGCATTACCCACATTATAGGCAACATTGTAGTCGGCGTTAGGTTCTGGTGGCTTTCGGTGGAACAACATTTTACATATAAACATATAATTATCTTTCTAGAAAAAATAAAGATTTTGAAGACAGTCAATGAAGGTATAAAACGTATTTTTTAAAACGCGTGAATCACTTCAACCACAGATTTTTCCTGTGTCAGTCATAAAATAGCAAAAATATAGATAGAATTACATTGGGCCATTAGCCGTGGACAGACACGCACAGACGCAAGCAGACACATAATATCCTTAGTGTAAGACCTAGCCATTATAATTATGTATTTAAATGTATTTTGGATCACTATAACCCTGACTGTCAAAACTTCAGTCAAATGTTTTTTCCCTTCCTTACAATGCATTCTCTTGTTATGTTCATCTGGATTAATGCTCCATCTGGAAAGCAGCAGCATACACAAAGATATTTCAAAAACTCTGCAGCTGTACCTATAATTTCTAAAATATTCATGATGAACTGCTTACGTTTTTCATAAGATCTGTGATTTCAAAACAGATACATTTGGGCCACACAGTTTTGTTTTTTGGTCTCTAAAGTTACTTTCAAACTTTAAATAAGAAGCAGCCATAACAACCACTCATCTGTTCTAAAATATTAATATTCTGATGCTGCAGGGTTGTTTTCTGACACAACTTGCCCTGCAACAGATCCTGCTTTGTTCGCTGTCTGCAGCAAACCACCGCTGGTGAAATCATCCTGGACTCCTGGTAGTGTTGAAATGTGATACAATGGCAAAATAAATCAAAAGTTAGACAGCCAAACATTCAGACATTCAAAATCACGCATCTAAAACAAACATTTACAGAAACTCTGGAAATATTGTTTAACCAAATTAGTTTTCTCTGCAATCCAAGTTTCTGTCATTGTATGCATTGGAATAGTCCTTTAATTCAACCTTTAATGGCCATAAAACATACATTTGGTTAAATCCTTAATTTTTCAAGTTTGAAACTCTATTTGTCGTGCAGTTAGGACTATAGCTGTGTGGATGTAATTGATATCAATATGAAAACACAAAAATGGAGACAGTCCAAACGTGCAAAGTCACCAGTATATATTGCATCACTGTGCGAACAGATACTTGGCTCATGTTCATAGGTTTTCACACAACAAGCCGTTCTTGTCTCCTCTATTTATGTTAATCTGGGTGACTATACATCCAATTTAAACACAATCCATTGAGAAGATATATTAGCCCATTCCAACAATGGCCTGACACTGGTGCGGGCTGCTTTGCATCAGGGTGTGAGAGCAGACTCAGAGATACCCTTGTTGTTTCCGCGGCCGGGTGAGGCAGATGGGGAGAGGAACAATGGCTGACCCATTCGGAGGGCGGCAGTGACAGCCACTGAAGCTCAGAAGAATATCTGGAGCCCAGCCAAAGCCTTACTGCCACCACAGCCACACCGCACCCACCGAACCTGACCCTCCTCACATCCCATGGTGCCCGGCGGGCGAGGGGACGACACCTTCAAAGACGGCCCCTGAGCGTCAGAGGGCCAACCACCCTGAAGGAGCAGCGGAGTCGAGGGCTGGCACTGTGGGCTGTGACTGACTTGGAAGAGGACAACTGCGTGGACGGAGAGGTCAACCCCACCCATCTCCAGCAAATACTAGCATGGCTACAGCGAGCACCTCAGGGCAGAGCAGTTTCGGGCTCGGGAGGAAAAAGAAACAGCCTAGTCTCATGGATCAGATTACCAAGTTCTTTGGAGGAGACAAGAAGAAAAGGAGCAAGGTGAGATTCCATGCATCTGCATCTAAAGGAGCAGTTCAGGTCAGGAACTTTCCGAGCGATTGTAAAACCTTATTGTTTCAAAACGCTAAAATTATATTATTTTTCCTCATTGCACTACAATAGAAAGTACTTGTTTTTAGTGTTTTTAGTGTTTTTAACATTTGTTTGCACTTGGGGAATTTAAGTGGCTACATATAACAACAACCTGATCATCAGATGTATTCATTATAAGAATTGTTTTGGCTGCTGTCCTGGGAGATAGGAAAACGTAAAAGTAAAGTGAAAAATGCAGGAACATATCTTAAACCATTAAGCAATATACACTAAAACGTTCAAAATACTTTAGAAAATTATCAAAACTAATTAGACTGAACATTCTTAGATGTAGTGAAACATTGCAAGAACATTTACTAGTTTTAGGATAAGACATTTTCCAGATTTTGATTTCTTGACACCATATCTCCTTAAAGGAGAGAAAAGCACTGATGGATAATTTGCCCGCCCAGACACTCCTCCATAGAGATTGGGATTAGCGTTTCCATTCTTTTTTTTATTATTAAGGCAAAGATCCACCTGTTATTAACCATATTTTGCAAGATGCGACAGGATTTTACCGCCAAAACAATTTCTTATAATTATAGAAATGTAGACTTGGAACAAAAAAGTGTCTGTAACTGTAAAATAAATGGAATTTAAGGGGAAGCTTTTAGATGTGTTGCTGTTACCACATTGAACTATAAAATAACATCATATAACTAATATTAGAAGATGTTTTCTCAAAGCATAAACATTTGAATTGCTCAATTTTTACGAAAATGAAAAGGGTTCAATTTGTCAATTTTAGTATTTCAGTAGGTCAGCCCCCTTCCTGGTCCCCTTTTTGACTTTTCTTATTTTTACTCTTTCAACTTGTTGGTTAACGGTACAAAATGCTACATGCGCACGTAGCCAGTAAGCTACATTTTCAGTAGATGTATCCCCACAGTGCACGTGAATTTAGTTTATGCTTGCTCTAAGGTGAGATAGGAAAAACCTTAGACAGAACATCTTTCAGGTTCTTGATTCAAAACTCTGCTGGGGGGGGGGGGGTCTGATACGTTAGAGCAGCAGAGTGTCTAATATGTTATGGATTCTTGCTCTGACTTAACTCAGATAATTTCCTTCATATGCTACAGGTTTTCTGTCTTGCACTTAAACATTGTAGCTAAAGAAAAATGATATGGTAAATTATTTTTTCAAACCCACACTCAATGGCCTTGGCTCATTTTCTGTGAAGAACATATCAGAACACATTTTTGAGTGACTTTCAAGAAGAGGAAGAGATTGAGCATCAGTTACAAAAAAAAGACGTGCCACACGACCAGCCAGTCAGCGGGCAAAACAACAAGTAGCACTTTAATTCATTAATGTGATCTAACAAATGTAAAAGGGCAAATATTAACCATGTATGCTGTTTATATTGCTTGTAATTGAGATGAAGTAAACATCTGTTGAGTATTTTAACATCAAATAGTTTGATTGTGTTGAATTGAAGCCCAAAAAGGCAGCGGGTCCACCAGACCGACGAACACTGGCTGAGTAACAAAAATATGAACACCATACAAGGGTTAATACAATACAATACCGTGGCAAAAAAGCCATAATTACAGGTATCTATATAAAACATTTTTTATTGAAAGTTCTGTGTTCAGTCTCTATGAAACATACTCATTAATTTGAATGAAGGGACACTAATTCAAGTATTTGGATTACCTCAATTTAATATAATATCAGTTTTCCTATCATAGAACATGATTATCATCTGTTCTTTTACATTGTCAGATTCGACAGCCATAGGGCCTTGAAACTACAATTATTTCTTGTATGACGTATGGTGCAGCTGAGGCCGATTTTCATGAAATAACTGATGTTTTTTCAAGCTCATGCCAAGCTACTGTATGATCAATATACTGCCTAAAAGATCTTAATAATTATGTGTTAATTAAATGTCTAAAAACCGTGAATCCAACTGATTTAATTCCATGCGGTTTCACTAGCAAGACTTGATCTTGTAGTAACATTACTATGTAAACACACACGGTTACTTGATGTCTGTTGGTCCTCACAGGGGTCTTTCCGGGGTCATGGGCCCGCCTCACCCCAGCAGTCCTCCGCTCGACGTCGGACAAAGGAAAATGCTGTGGTGCATTTCTTCAGGAGCTTGGTAAGACTCTTGAATTAGGAAAGGGACATATTTTAAACTTCATGACATACATTAAGTTCTTTTAACCATGTACTTAAAATCATTTTTTGTTTATAACATCCTCACTGTTATCAAATAGTAAGGTTGCTGTAATACTCTGAGACTGCTATTAGTTGTATAAGCAAGAACACATAAACAAACCAATTTCCTCCAATTTACAGTTGTTGAACTCTACTTACTTCCTCCAATTTACTTTGGAGCTAAGCCTTGGCATCAATAGAGCGACAGTATTTCAAAGCAAACCGTTTTTATTTACATACTGATTGAAATGTGGGGGAGTTTCAACCACCAGTTCAAGTGTTTTTGTTCTATTGTCATGCACGGTACAATCAGTCATTCTGTTGTTAATTGTTTTCTCTCAGGTTTCCTCTCCTCAACCTAAATCCAGGGTGAGTCTCATTTTTATTCACCATTCTTGTGCCGCTGTTCAATCCAAAGGTATAGCCACTGGGTGAAGATGGAGAGAGGCACTGATCATTTATTTCTGATTAATTTTAGATTCCTCGTCTATACTAAAGTTGTCTTTCATATTCCTCAATGTCAAATTCATCAGCTATTTTTCAAGATGTTTATTATTTGATATCCATTTGGTCCAAATCCCTCGTAAAAATGCATGTAGGTATCAATTGACTATCCAAATGTTGGATAGTTATTTTTAGCTAATATTTAGCATTAAATATTATTTTAGCTTATGTTAAGTTAGCACTAAACACTAGTTTAAGCTAATAATGTTCATCTATTAAGCACTAACTACTAGCTTTAGCGAATGTTAAGCTATTTAGCACTAAACAGAAAGTACCTTGAGTAATGAGAATTTATTCTTGCCTATTGGACTAATTTAAATTTCGACCAGAAGAATATTCCAGGAATCATCATAGCTATTAAAGTTCATCCTGAAGAGAACATGAATGTTAAATCCATTTTGCATATGTGGTGATATTTCACTGCATACAGTAATACAAAACACTTAGATGCAACATTAGATGAAAAGTCAGGAGTTCATCAATGTCAGTAAGTCTTAACCTCTGAGGAGCATGACTGTCCCAAATTTTAGTGTGATTAAGCCTGAGGGTTTTTTCTGACATTTTCCAAATACTTTTATTGAGCTTTTCAAGCATAATCTTAATATTTTTGACCCTTTCTTTCAACCAAAAGAGGAACATGTGGAAATTCAATATTTTGTGCAACCATTCATTCTCCAGCTTAGGTCACAAACAAGTGTCAGGGTTAGGGCTGTTGGGACCATCACTCAACTCTAGAGTGAGTTGGCTATATAAACTAAGCTATTTACTCTAATTCTCAACCACATCACAGCTAAAGTTGCCATTTTATACCTTTAACTGGATCATTTTAAGATGTGTGGAGGGGGACACAGGGTAACTACACTCTCACTGTATCTCGTAGTCTCATCACTGTCTGTTTCTATTTCATGTGCAGTGGAGAGACGCCTTGGGCTTGGTATGTCACACAAACTTCCCCTCTCAAATCCCATAAAACACACACTGCTGACTGCACCACTCTGTGTGTGTGTGTATTTGTGTGTGTGTGTGTGTGTATGTGTGTATGTGTGTATGTGTGTGTGTGTGTGTGTGTTCCCGCACAAGGTTTCCTTCGATTGCAGCGCACCTGTGACCTCACATCCACCCTCGTCCTGTCTCGTTCTCACTTTGTGATTCACTGCTTTCTCTCCTCTCTTTTATACCTGAGCATTAGGACTCAAGATGTATACAAAAGCAAAGCTGACTCACCTGCACCTATACTGTTCACACATTAGCTGAGAGTGCCACAGAAATCAAAAGTAGAAAACAACTATTTATTAATTTCTGAAACTCCCAAGTATTGGCTTGTTGGCGAATTCATTTAATTTCAATGAGTTCTTCTCTGCTTTAATCCAGAGCGACTCGCTGCTTCTGGATGACTTTGAAATCGCTCAACTATTTATGAACCGCAGCCGGTAAACACTTTCTCTTAGGATCTCTTGACCTGCATCGCCCTCCTCCTCCTCTTTCACACTTCTATCTGTAACACCTCCATCTCCTCTCTGTTAGAGGTGACTCACCGATCTTTCTGTTTTGGCTTCCTGCCATCTTTATGCTTTCTCCTCTGTCTGGCGACCCTGGACAGCCATGTTGTATGAGTGTGTCCTTTTAAGGTGATTGCAGAGTCCTGTTCTCTGTGTCAGTTCAGAGTGGACCTTACCTTCTCCTTGTCATCCACTTTCTTTCCCCCCTAAAAGGTGCTGTTATGTTCTTTCTGGTTCTGTGACATTTTCATGTTTTTCCACATGTCTCTGTCCATGGTATTTTTATTCAAAAGTACAGATCCAAGAAAACTGTTTCCCACAACTTACTGTTGAGAAACCGATCCTGCAGTTTGGCTGTTTTCCCCTCAGATTACAAGTTATTGAACAAGTTTGCCGAATTTTAGATCTTTGAGATGTGTTTTTCCAAATTCTAAATAATTAAAAATGTCTGATCAGTCCACCTTTATTGTCCATAAGGGAAATTCAGCTTGTAGCAAAGCACATTGAGAACTCAATGACCACATAGATCCAAACAACAAGAGGTCGATCCAAATACAATTAAATTGGATGGATGATACACAAATAAATATAATTACATAATGTGCAAAAGGTTGGGCTCATAAGGAATTATGAAGCCTATTCTTCATTTTTGACAGACTTATTATTTGTGGATCTGTGATTTTAGCCAATAGCAATAGAAGTGCCACTTTAAACGTTTTTAAAATAGTTGTTTATGACTTTTTGTTTGAGCCGTTTCTGATGCACTTGGGTAAAATGCTTGTAAGTGTCGTACAGAGGGAAAGGCCATCAATGTAAAATGTATTAAAGTCTGGTTAATGGTCCAACAACAACAGAACACCAGGCCCCGGTTTCAGGTATCCAACTTTGCTTAAAGAGCGTTTTTTTCTAGGCCTCGTCGCCGAGTGCCGAGAGCACAAAGTCGCCGGTCAGGAGACGCAGAGACCAAAACACACTGTCCAGAATCTTCAACCTGGTGAGCCTACAGCACATTCACAATCTTCTTTTACTCAACATGCCCTCTTTCTACCTGTAAAACGGGGCTTTATAAACACTGTCTCCTGTCTGTGTTTGCCCAAAATGCAACAGTGATGCTCTCACCAGAGATCAGTGAGTAATAAATCGATACAATATAATGATTTCACTTCCACTCATTTCCTTTCATCAGCTCCAGTCAACAGGAGCCTGTCATCATAATATACTAACAAGTTTAGGAGCATGAACATCTTCATCTATAGATTATATCATACATTTCTCACACATATCCTTTGATTATTTTTCTATAAATGCCATCTTCCTCAAGTATTCTAAGCATTATTTTACAGTGAGGATGATCTTCTCAAATCCCTTTATATGTGAGGTATAAGACAATCAAATCACCAAAAAACCTTCACCACAGATTGCTCTTAAATGCCATCTCTGGGGATAGAAATGGATGATTATTTCAAAGCCACTTCATTATAATCCTTTCTTCTCTCCAGGGAGAAACCAAGTCCCGTCCACCCCCTAAACGCTGGAGCACCATCTTCTAAGCTCTCTGCCGAGGAGCAAACCACCGGTCCACCTCCGATGGGAGAAGAGGAAGAAGAAGAAGGGGAAACTGATTTGCAGGCAGCGGACTCACAACCTCAAGAAATGTTAACACACTAACACCAGCCTCCTGTATGTTTAGACATTGACAGCGTATGAAATCCACTCTCCAGAGATATTGGGGCTTGTTTTTGTTTTAATCCAACAGATATCTTGTCTAGGTCATGCTTTCAGTAAAATATCTTACTGTAAAAAACACCCATGGCGCTAGTGTCAGCTGTTTGGGCATTGTTCATGGCAGATTTGTTTAATTGTCTCCCCCGTCATTAGCATTGTGTACGTTAGTGGCGCTTTGTGTATCTCGCTGCTTTCCAGAAACTCTACTCATACACCAAATATACCTTTGTTTCAATGTGAAATCTAGACGGGGATTTGTCCACTGTGGCTGTTGTGCTCGAGTGAAATTGTATGTCGCAAAGCATTTGAAAACACAACTGGAAACCTACAGAATATGAGTTATTTAATTGTAATGTTATGTTTCGTTTCGCTTCCTGTAATTAAAAACATGTACATACAGCATGATGTCCTTTAAGCCTATCAAATAAATAAAATGCCCTTTTCAAATGCACTGTTACATAACTAAAGAATGTCCTAAAAAAGACTGGTCTGCTCTCTTATGTGTAGCTTTGGCATGGATCTAATGTATTATCTGTTTGAGTCTTACATTTAGTTTCATTTAATATTATTTGTGTTTCCTTAAGAAGATGGCAAGCAAAAGTTGGATTTGATGGTTGGATTGTAAGTGGTTGAAAGGTCTAAGGCAGAAGCCCCCAGATTGCATGAGAAGCACTGATGGACAGAATAGTGATTTAAAATGTTCTGAAGTATTATTCCTCCATTTCATTCTGTTCATAATAAATTACATCCCCACTATCATTGTGCTTGCTCTGTCTGTATGTTCACTTTAACATCAAAGCCAAAAGAAATGTCATTGGTTGTTGTTGTTGTTGTTATGTTTCCTCTTAATGTAAAGCTCTGTTTTTAATGTGCAGCTAAACAAAAAATAAACACATTGTCTTCTCTGTACCTAATAATTCTGTCGTCTTTATACATTGTTCTTTTACTTTTTAAGGATTTCTTAGCCGTAGTTACGGCGTCCGACACATGCAAACGCATCACAACGGCTCAAAGCGCTTTCATTAGAAGAAAACGCTCAGTTGCAATTGAAAATTGAAGAAATATCTTTAACAACTTGACAACACATGCACAGCATTTAGAGAACATTCACCGACTTGGCGAAACATGGGCAACATTTACTAAAAGCGCTTCATAAAAGAAACACTGCAAAAACAAAACCCTTCAAATAAAAAACTCTGCAAGAAGCTCAAAACACAATGGAAACCAGGGGATACTAAAAGGTGATGCAAACAGATGGGACCTAATGCCTGTATTAGAAGCAGGATTTGCGGTTAGCGAGGTAACTTGAGGGTTAACTCTGAGGTTTCGGTCCAATGACGCTGGTTCACTTCTTACTAGTGATGTGGCATTCGCGAATGATCCGATTCTTCAAAGGGAACCGAGTCGTACTTGGTGAGAGCCGTTCTTTTTATCGTTGGTTCTCTGCCTGCCATAAATCCACTCGCCTTGACGGGAGCTTGCTTTCCTGAATGCAAATGTGCCATAGATGATGGCATACATAACGCATGCTGCTTGAGTAGTAGTTTGGCTGGCTGAGAGATGTAGCAAGTTATACATTTTCTGTGAGTAAAAGTATATTTCTGGCAATACAGTCAATCACTATGCTGGTGATTATTTCGCAGATAAACCTATTAACCCCGCCCCCTTAAAAAACGGTTCTTTTAAACGCCTCTCGGAAAGGAACGGAGCCATAAGGTCCGGCTCTGTTGAGGTAACATAGAGATATGTTGTATATTGTATGATTCCATGCATTACTGTGTATCATATTGTTTATGTAAGTAGCTGCTACTACTGCTGTGTTCATTGGGTGGCGCTGTGTGCACGATTGTGATTGTCACTACCAGGGGTATAAGAAAGATTATGCTATCTGCACAAATGGTTGACATTAAAGGTCCCATTTCTTGGCCATTTCCACTGTTCATAATTCCATTGTTGAGGTCTACTAGAATAGATTTATATCGTGCAATTTTCCAAAATCACATTGGTTTCTCATACAGCATCTCTGTAAACTACGTGTATTCACTGAATTTCACTCTCTGCCTTTAACGGCTCGTTGTAGCTCCAATAGCTCCAGCCCCCACCCTCCCTGTGAGCACAGTGTGCTCTGATTGGTCGGGACGTTGTGAATCGCGCTGAGCTCCGTAGAGGTGTGGTTTCCTTGTTTTGCGACAGTGAAACACAGCCAAACTCACCCTGAGCACACACAAAGTCACAGCCGAAGTAAAAACAATAAGTGTGGCTTGATATTGAGTAAGAAAAAGGTTGATAAACGCTGTGAGAATGGGTCTGCAGAGAGAATTTTGCCGCGATCCCAACTGTCTGTTGTCAGCCTGCAGCCAGGGAGGAGAGATAAGCAGAGCTGCCTGCACTGAATGTGTGTGAGGAAATCCGTGGATTGGTCAATTTGGACCAATCAGCGGGGGCTTAACGCAACGGCTCCGCAGACGTAATGTAACGGCTCCACGGATTGGTCCATTCGGTTCCGGTTAACACATGACATCATGCGGTACCCGGAAGAATCAATGGACAGTGACATATCTCCAACGAGGCGTTTTGGGGAGGTATTTTCTGTGTTAGAGTTTTACTCGCTACAGGGTGTACTTTGAGGGTTTTGACTCTGCGGACCGTTTACATGCATAAAAACCTTCATAACACACAAGGGGACGGGTAATAACCGGAAAAGCATGACATGGGACCTTTAAACATTAAAAATTAAAAAGATCAGGCAGTTCAGAGAGTATCAAAGGAAGGCAAGCAGCTTTGCATGACATTCTTCTGGACGTGTTTCATTGTGTTGATAGTGAGGGTAGTCAATCCCTTTTTTGACAAGACAGTAGTAACGGCCATCTTGGTGAAGTGTGTTGTTGTGTGAGTCTGCGTCTGCGAGACGGACCTAGTGCGTTAGTCTATGTTTGATAACCGTGAAGTAGCCGAAATACACCCTGCGAGCCGGTTTCGAATCCCGCTCAATCCCTTGTATGTCAGAACATGCATAAATGTAAAGGTGGAGCTTATTTATTATTTTACCACACTTTTGGGTAGGTTGTGTCTAAAATCAATGGATCATTTAAGTTCTTCACCATAATCATTCGTGATTCATTGTCTGTTTATATTATTGTACTTTGTAACAGAATCTAAATCTTCAAAATAACTCATGTTATCAAATCAATGAGGTTCAGAGTCAAATCTTTGCCTCTGAAATGTAGTGAAGTATTAAGGAGCATGCAAGTCAGTACATCATTGTACAGTACTTCTATAGATGTACTTAATATAGAATAGTACTTAGAATATAAGTAATATGACAAATATGTATGAGGATTATTGTTATGTTGTGCATTTATTATTATAATTACAACTTTTAATAAATGTATTAAAACTTAAGAACAAAGTATTAAGTAAATATAACAATAATGAAAGTGAAATATAATGATGAAGTATTCAAAACAGAAACATCCATACTTGTTTTATATGTATTTATATATTTAAAACAACAGTGTAATATGTATAGTAAAGTGTAAAATAAAACTATACAATAAAAACAGTGCAAAATATAACGAAGTGAACAAGTTGCACCGGCTCACAACATTTGGTGATTTAAGGTGCATCCCCTCTCTTTTTCCCCCATACCCTCTTTGCTCCAGCACAGCCCTCTATTCCTCATAAGTAAGTAAGTAAGTAAGTAAGTATAGGACTGGATCTCTGATTCTTTACAGTACCAATTGCCAAAGTACTGTAAGTGGGCTGGTGGCTTCCTGTCTTTGTTGCACTTTTAGCAAATGATGGCGTCTGTCTTTTTGACATATTTTCTTTTGCCTGATCCAGATTGCTCCCTCTCCTCTTTTCTTTCCCTGTACTGCTGTGCAGAGGCGCGGGAAGGTATTTTGAGTGGGGGTGCTGAGGTGCTGGACTCCAGTGAACACTATTACGGGCACTATAGAGCAAGCACAAAAAAACTCCCCACACGCAAACACACAGTAAACCCGCGACTGTTACAATGAAGGCTCGATAATCAGCTCACGGCATATAGGCAGGGGTAAAGTGCTATTTTTTACGAGTGGGGAGCGGACCTCACTTCCTCTAGGGGGGTCCGGGGGGATGCTCCCCCGGGAAGATTTTTTTTTAAATATTGAAGTTAAAAGCATCAATCTGGTGCACTTTGAGAGCAACATTAAGAGATCTATGGATACATCTCTCAACACCCAGATGAAACACAACTCAGGGCTCGACATGAAGGACTGCCCGATGGCCCGGGGCCATCTAGTATTTAGCTCGGGCCATTAAGCCTCACCTGCTGGTTGCCCGATCGGGCAATCTATTATACCAGTATCATGCAGCTCGCGGATCCAGTAATGAGTGACCCGACAGTAAAACTAAACATATCTATAACTAGTTTAGGTAGTTTGAGAGGTAATTAAAATAGCTACGTGTGATATTCTAACCTGAAGTGTGTGTTTTGTCCGCTCACCGCTGCATGTGATCATGAAGAGCTGCGTGTCGACTCGTCAGCAGCAGCTGATCTCTCTCTCCCGTCAGATTAGACTTCACTCGCGTTTATGTCCATATCGATCAGATCCAGCTAGTTTTAGCTAATGATATGACTACCTGCTTATTAAAAGACACCGTGACCTAAACAATAAGTGTCGCTATGCAACTGGGTGAGGCCACAAAGTATAGCGCAGCATTATGCATTTGTTTACATGCCCACCGGAACCCCGAGGCATTAGCAACAGATCAACGCACAATCAACCCATACAGCACATCTCTTTCTCCACATTATGTGTTACACATTAGAATTGACTACTCTTGTCTGTCACATATTCTTCTTGTCTGTCACATAAGTGGCGCAACTGAAGCGGTATTGCGCTAAAGGGAAATTATTTTGACCAGACATTTTGACCAAAGAGATTTAGATTTGATTGCTAACGGGAACTCTGACGCCGCCATTGTGTGTGCTTCGCGGATGCACTCGGCTGCTCGGTCAGCTTCTGGATGAGGAGGCATTCCTTCGACCAACTTACAGTAGATAACATTACAAACATTTTTAACAGGGGCCATAATAGCGTAAATAATGTTTGTTTTGGCAGTTATAACTGAATTTAATGTTTTCTACTTTTTTACATCTGGGAAGGCATTTGCCTTCAACAGATGGAAAGTATTTATTATAGCTATGCAGGGCATGCAAGCGAGCAAACACAAACAAGTCAAATGAAGAATACAATTGAAATTGTAATATTGTGGTGGTTCATCTTATAATTCAGTCTAGAGAATGCACCAGACAGCATCTAAGACCTGCAAAAATCTAAATGTTCTAGGGGGAGGCCCTCCAAACCCTTCGTGCGTCATTTCGTCCGCGCGCATTTTTCAGGGCAATCTCTATTGGGCTCAGGGCCATCTGTAAATTAGCTTAGATGGCCCACAGGGCCATCTCCCAAAATCCTTAATGTCATGCACTGCTACTGTAAGCAGATGTTCTTTTTCTTTATGGATATTTTACAAATCACTCCCCTTTCAAACTGTATTCTTGTTTTACTGCCATATAGTATTTCATAATTGTTTTTCCTTTATTCTCTTTTTTTTTTTTATAACTGTAATGATCATATGAAGGTGTGCCGCGGAAATAATCTTTTGAATAATTTTTGACCAAACCTTTTGAGACCCACTGAGACAACTTAGACTAAAGTTAACTATCTAAACACTCAGAGAGTCCTTTAGCTCACCTGAGCCTCTCAGTCTGAGAGGAGAGCTCTCCTCCAGCTTGTTGTGGAACAAACAGCTCCGTATGTCCGTTAGTGCAGCTAGCTAACCAGATGCTAACAACACGGTCCCTGCTGCTGGCACCGGTCCCTCTCTCTCTCCCCCTCTCTCACACACACTAAATGCGCTATTTCCGCACACACACAGAGCCGCGAGTTAGAATGACACAAGCACACTTTTATTTCCATCCAACTCTCTGATTGGTCTGGTGTCTTGCCTCTGTTGCATTCACTGAACACGGGAAATTACAGTCCTGCCGTCATTTCTAGTGTCTTGATGAGGTTCACGTAAAGCACGGTTAATGTATTATATTATTGAGGTAGAATTGTCCGGGGCTACAGAAAAAACATTCGGGGCAGGCCAAAATATCATTTTACCAACAATGTGGAATTTATTGGCTACATATTACACAGATTATGCACAGCGGGAGCAGCAATAACCGTCAAATAATAATTCAAACAGGGGAGCTCCGCACCCCCTGCCTGCCGCTAGGGGGTGCTGCAGCGCCCTCAGCACCCCCCTTTCCCGCGTCCATGCTGCTTTGTGGTGTACGGCACGTTACTCTGACCGGATGTTAGCGCCTGAGTAGCTGATGGTAATGGCATGTTGAGAAGCATCATCTGAGAGCTTCCAGGCACAACCTGTGAGGGTCCAGGCACTTGAGGAAGCTGCACAGATGGTACCATGTATGGTGTTGAGAAGGGTGGAGTCGGTGCAAGGAAGGGAAGAGCATAACTGGATTGGTCCCCCAGAACTACACATGCTGGCTATTGTGTGTTTCACAACATGTTCTATGGCACCTCTCTACCGGGAATTGTAGTTTTGCTTCGGGAACATCGTGGATGCTGTTGAGCTGGACTGGGAAAATGGCAAATGTCGTGTTTCTGCTGTGCCTTTTTTTGACTGTGCTGGACAAGGAGAAGTTCGCTAGTCATCCTGAAAATTCTGCTGGATTCGGGTCCGTTCTGCCGCCCGCAGTGGACATCCCCTGTACAGGTTCGGATGGGTTGCACAAACAATTGCTAGTTGCACTGTCGCGGACATTCATTTCGTCAAATGTCTGTCTTTCTCACATGCCGGCCACAATGGTCCTTCAGAATTGTTTTTTGAACTCTAATCTCACTTTTGCGAAGTTTGCTGGTGACTCTAGAACAGCTGAAAATGTATGTGTGTTGATTAAGAGGAAAAGGTGCTTGGTATTTTTATTGTTGTTACTATCAGGAAATGTACAGCCAAATCCGGGTCCACCTGGTAGTTTTAGTCAAATAGCTACTCCTGCTGATTTTATTTCTAGATCGGGGTTAGGTTTAATTCATTTAAATGTGCGCAGTCTGTTACCTAAATTAGATTTTGTCCGTATTTGGGCGAGTTCAACTGATGCTGATGTCATTGTCTTATCAGAAACGTGGCTAGACAAATCGATCTTGGCCTCTGACATTTACATAAATGGTTACAATGTATATCGCACTGACCGTCCTAAAAAAGGTGGTGGCGTTGCCATTTATGTGAAAAATAAGTTTTGTGTAACAAAAATGGTTTCCAAATCTGTTAGTAAACAACTAGAATTTTTAGCTGTGAATGTCGAAGTAACAAAGGGTCAACAGGTCATGGTGGTGGGTTGCTACAGGGCCCCCTCGGCTGTCAAGGACTCCTTATCTTTATTGGCAAAACTGTTATCTCAACTTTCCTACAAGGAAATAGTGCTGCTTGGTGATTTTAATTGGGACTGGTTAACTTCTGTGTCAGAGGATTTTAAAAACCTGTGTACCTCTTTGAACATTACTCAGATTATAGACAGTCCTACTCGCCCAAATATTAAGTCCCCAAATAAATCCTCCTTAATTGATCTCATTTTAACAAATGTTCCATATAAATACTCATCTGTGGGAGTATTTGCTAATGATGTGAGTGACCACTGTGTTGTAGCCACAATTAGGGACACTAAGGTCCAAAAAGTTAAACCACGCATCATCACAAAGAGAGATAAAAAACACTTAGTGGAGCAGGGTTTTTTACATGATCTGTTTGATTTTGATTGGGGAAAAATCGATCTGTGTGCTGATGTAGAAACTGCATGGTCTTATTTTTATCTTGGTTTTTATAAAAATTATAGATAAACATGCACCTCTGCTTAAATTTAGAGTGAAGGGACGAAACAATCCCTGGTTTTCTGCTGAACTGTCCAGTCTCCTTCATGAGAGAAACAATGCCTGGGCAAAGGCTAGGAAATCAGGCTCAGAGGTAGAATGGCTACGCTTTAGGCAGCTAAGGAATAGCTTTACTTCATATGTCAAAAGTGCTAAGTCAAAGTACTATTTGTCAGTTACCACAGAAAACCTGAATAATCCTAGGAAATTTTGGAAAGCCATAAAATCGATTTCCACTGGTGATATCCCAAATGAGCTACCTCCGTACCTCACCACAGCATCTGGCATTATATCAGACAGGGCCACTAAATTGCTAAATTTAAGCTAAATTGCTTTAATAAGCATTTTGTCTCTTGTGGCTCTCTGTTTGATTCTGTCACTGACTGTGCTTCTGCTTCTGTGAACGCTCCAGTCCTTGACTCTGAACAATGTGGTCTGGAAAACCCTTTCAGTTTTACTCCTTTAACTGTTGGTATTGTCCATGAAGCTTTATCCAAGTTAGATCCTAGGAAACCGGCTGGCCCGGACAACGTAGAACCTTTCTTTTTAAAGATAGCTGCAGATTTTATTGCTCCACCTCTTACTTCTCTTTTTAACCTCTCCCTCAGCACAAATACAATTCCTAAAGTATGGAAGTCTGCTTATGTCCTGCCTCTACTGAAAGGAGGGGAGGCAACTATTTTAAATAACTATAGGCCAATCTCTAAATTGTCAGTTTTGGCTAAGGTGCTCGAACGACTTGTGAGTGAACAAGTAAAGGAGTTTTTATGTATAAATGATATCCTGTCTAAACATCAGTCAGGCTTCAGGAAGAAACATAGCACCATCACTGCAACAATGAAAGTGGTAAATGATATTACTAGTATGCTAGATAATAAACAGAGTTGTGCAGCTCTGTTTATTGACCTTTCCAAAGCGTTTGACACCGTTGATCATCGCGTCTTAAAACAGAGGCTACTCAGTACTGGCATATCCAGCCATGCAGTGGGGTGGTTTGTGAACTACCTCTCTGAAAGGTCCCAATGTGTTCACTTTGATGGGCTGTCTCCTGAGTGGTTAAACATTGCTAATGGTGTTCCTCAAGGTTCTGTTTTAGGTCCACATTTATTCTCCATATATATCAACAGTTTAGGTGAAAATGTGGATGAAGCTACTTTACATTTGTATGCGGACGATACCGTGATGTATTGTGCAGGTCCCTCCATTCAGGAGGCGGTTGTTAAATTACAGGCTGTTTTTAACATTATTCAGACTCAGCTCTCTGAACTAAAGCTTCTTTTAAATGTGGATAAAACCAAGATAATGCTCTTTTCAAAAGCTAAAAAGACACCAGAGCCTGTTTTAGATATTGTATCAACGCAAGGAACAAAACTTGAAGTTGTTGCCTGTTACAAATACCTTGGTATCTTGCTTGATGACTGTCTCTCTTTTAAACTTCATGTCAATAACCTGCTTAAAAAACTGAGGGTTAGGCTAGGTTTCTTTTTCAGGAATAAGTCCTGTTTCTCACTTGAGGCCAGGAAAAGGCTAGTCACTGTGACCTTTTTATCTGTGCTGGACTATGGTGATCTGCTGTATATGAATGCACCTGCCAACTACCTGAGCAAACTAGATGCTGCGTATCATAGTGCTCTGAGATTTGTCACAAACTGTAAAGCACTTACTCATCACTGTACATTGTATACCAAGGCAGGTTTACCATCACTCACTGTACGAAGGCTCAGTCACTGGTACACTTTTATCTATAAAGCTATGTTGGGCAAACTCCCTTATTATATCTGTTCATTGATAAAGCAGAAAGTTGCAAGCAGCTATTGTCTGCGATCACAGGATATAGTCTTGTTAGATGTGCCAAGAGTAAGGACTGTCTTAGGTAAGACAGCTTTTATGTGCGCAGCTCCACTTGCTTGGAACAGTCTACAGGCAAAATTGAAATTTAGCATTTTTATTTCTCTGAATGTATTTAAGGCATGTCTAAATGAAATGCTTTCTGACACTCTGGGTATTTGTAAATGTTGAATATGTAAATATGATATCCTCTGTTGTTTGTATGTTGTTTTTATGTTTCATGTGGAACTAAATGATGCAGGTCTCCCTTGTAAATGAGATCGATGATCTCAAGGGACCAATCTGTCTAAATAAAGGTTTGAAATGAAATGAAATAGTATGGAGGTGGTGGGGGGACCTGTGAGATGGCCACTGGTTGGGATCTCTTCTGGAGCTTTGCCTCACCAGCAGTATTTGGTGGCAGAACAAAGGTGTGAGGCTCAGTCAAACTGCCAGGATACAGAGATGTCCCTTTCTGCATTGCCACAAGAAGCTTCTTAGGTCCTGCCATGGGAGCGTCAGGAGCGGGGATACCCTACTTCAGGATCTGCTCTTCCTAAGACCTGCAGCGCCTGCTGAACCTGCGAAAACATGAAACAATCAATATTAGGAGGCGTGTGGTGCAGTGGGTTGAGCGTTGGTGTTTGGATCAGGTGGTTTAAACCCCCACTGCAGTCAGCATGTCGTTGTGTCCCTGAGACACTTCACCCCAAATTGCTCCAGTGGGGATTGCCCACAGTATTGAGTATGGAAGTTGCTTTGGATAAAAGCGTCTAACAAGTAACATGTAATGTATTAATGAACAAAAGGGAATATTTGTAATGAAAAAGAGTTGGGATTATTTTGAACAGTAAATCATTTTATTGGGTAAGTATTACAGTGTAAGTATACATGTTTTGCAGTATATGTAGTATGCTTATTTACTCACCACTGTGTGACAGTTGCAACATTCACTTCTGGGAGCTGGATGGTGGTCTCAGTCATCACCTTGGCGTTGGTGATCAAGCACTCTCGGATGTGCTTATAAGCACGTGTCACCATTGTGAACCGTGAGACCCTCTTTCCCTCGCAGCGCAGTGTTTTTGTAGAGGTCACAGAGCCTTGTAAAGATGGCCTCCACCACTCTGTTGCAGTTTGGCCTCTGTGCAGGACTTTGAGCCCCAATGAAGCACCTGTAAATTCAACAGAATACTTATTGTTATGAATTACTAAAGATTGAGATGTATTTGTACTTTTATGTAAATGTACTTCGCTAAAGTTATGGGGGAAACCCAGAAAGTCTTGTTCTGCTTTATTCCATCTGACACACACACTTGCTTATTGTATGTTTCTTACGTAATTGTTTGTTTTGGACCCAAGAAAGGAAAGGTGGTTTTCAAGTTGATAAGGATCCTTTAATAAACTTGACTACACTTATTATATACTTTCTTTACACAATACTCCCGTGATTGGTGGTAAACTGATACCAGCGTCAAAGTTCCGTTAAGCGAGCTGTTGAGCATCGTAGTTGGCAGCAATCAAGGTAGAAGCGCAATAAACTGTGCTTTAATGTGTTGTTTTAGGAACATCCATTGTAAATAAATGGAATTCAATAAACATTGAATAGCATGCATGCAGTTTGTCTGTGCCTTTTCCTCTGTGTTGTCCTGGCATATCGTCTCCCCCATGGTTTGCTGTGCTGCCTGGGCATGCTCCAAGCGCTCAGAGAAAGGAGTACAAATGTAAGGTTTCCCCACTGACACAGAGAGGAGGAAAGAATGGCTGGCTCAAGTCAACAGGAGCAATTTAACTATCACAAAAGACAACAACAGCAACAACAACTAAGTATAATCATATTTTTCACAAAACGAAGACCACACCATTGGGAAGCTTAACGTCTGTTTAATCAAAATAAGGAACAGGGAGAGGCTTGCAAAACTCTGGAAGTTGAGACTCAGGTGCAGGGTCTCATTGCAGGTCTTCAGGCTCCATTGAATCCCCCTGGGGTTCTTCTGCTGAAAGAGGGAGACAAAGACAGCAGAAAGGGTTGGATACATCTATATAGCAACCTATAGGATGGGAAGTTGCTGAGCTATTTTAAACTTACCTTGTGTTTTCACTCTCACTTAAGTCCCTCTCCCTTTGCCATCAATCCAAAATCAGCTGAGCTGCAACATAACACAGACAGGTAATAATCAACAGAATCACAAGGACATAATATGACTGCTAAAAACACTCACCCATAAGTCACGTTTTTGTTTACTCTTTGGAAGTCTCAAATATGCACTCTAAATCCATATCAATAGCGATGTATCACAAAAATAGCTCTCTTCCTTATTATTGTGTAACGTTAACTATATTATACTTGAACTCCAAGATGGATATCCTCATTTCACCACCTCCACCCACTACAATCACACACCCCAATGTTATATTTAACTAATATGTAACTCCTTCCACCCCGGATAAAAGCACGTTAAAAAGCCCCTTTTCTCTAATTCCACAACGTTGGGTAACATTAGGAGAATGGATTAATAGGCTGTTCATGGTTAACGTGTGTTGCTAACTTTATCCGGTATCCTAGCCTAATCTGTAGTGATGGCAGTTTGACACTGAAGATTCGAACGGAGCTTCAACCCTGGACTTCCAATTCCATAGAAGCAGTGCTTCGAAGCTTGCTTCAAATCACGTGACATATGACGTCCGAAGCAGCAACTGCTTCAAATCACGTGACATGTGAAGTCCGAACAAGCAACTGCTTAATTTCCTGAATGAATCAGCTCACTGGTTCGCGGCTTCGGGGTCCAATCACGCGATTCAATGCACTGCCTCGTCTCGATTCTGACAGGTGACGGGTTGAAACAGTTTCAAATTTGAACGCTTCAACACTTTATAACCGCTCTAAACAATGCGCAATGTGTGGGTTGTTGTCGTAGTTTGCGTTGTTGCTGTTGAGTTGTTGTTTGTATTGCATTTGAATTGGATCATCATAGAGCAAGCCAGGAAGAAAAATAGGTCGTTCTGGCTCCTGAAACACTTCGAAATCTGGAGAAGTTGTGAACAAAAAGACAATGAGTAATATAAAAACACTTAAATTGTCTAAGGAATAGATAGCCCAGTGGATATGTAACCGGCTGTGTCTGACTCTGCGTTGTGTTGTGTAGAAAGACGACGACCCAGACGTGTAGCTTCATTCAGGATGTACATTTATTTTCACTCCTGACGAAACAGCGACAGAAAGAAAACATTTCTCCAGTCAGTACTCTCTTTAACGTGCCCCTCTCCCACAGAGATCAGTATCAAAAGGGCATAACGTAAAAAGTAACACAACATACCTGACGAAACAGCGACAGAAAGAAAACATTTCTCCAGTCAGTACTCTCTTTAACGTGCCCCTATACAAATTAAACAACACAGAAATACATTGTGAACACCCGTGAGACACTACAACAAAAATAAGTAATAAAAAGTAACTTAAAGTGCATAAAGTCGACACTAAAACACGGAAATTGCTTCTGGCTGAAGAGCCGCCTACCTCTCCCACAGAGATCAGTATCAAAAGGGGAGAACGATGCATGAACCCCGCGAAAAAAAAGGGGAACAGTGTCACATGCATAAGGAACGTAGGGGTACACGCTAAAATTATAGTTCCACATACTGATGTGAGTCCTACTGCGTCAGGTATTAACACAAGATGAAACAAGAATAAACACAGATTTTGTGTAATTATATAGACATATTTACATAATATATTATATACAAATGAGACATAACTGTCCCTGTTACACTCACCCCGCTAGAATTATGCAAAATTCTGGGTCGCAAAACAATCCACATATAAACACACTGGCCATTACAACAAGCGACAAAACCATATGAAACAGCAATAAGAGCTTCCTACCTAAAGGATAAGAGAATGAGGGACTCGCTTGGGCCCAGCAAGAACCCACAGTACTCTACAGACAAGGTGAGGTGCAGTTTACACCCCACACCCTGGCCAAACGATGTGGATGAGCGAAAAATAAAATAAAAAAAGGCTCAATACAGCAGTATATCACCAGAGCACAAATAATGGCTAACACGCCACATTTCACACATTAATAACAGCACGCGGCCTTATCTCAACCCTCAAGAAGGGACTCAAGTTGTGCCATGGACTCAATGAAGCGGCGCACAGGTCTAATGACTCTGCCGAATCGTGAGGTAACCTGGCCATCTACATGTGATGCTTGACGCTTATTGGCAGGGGGCCGTTGTGGCAGAGGAGCTGGGAAAGCCATTGGGGTCTCTACAGCAGTTGCAGGGTCACTAGAAACGGGGGTGACCAACACAGAAGGAGGTGGTGGGTGGTCTGGATGAACAGAGTCATCAAAAGGGGACTGCTCAAGGACCCATGAGGCGGTGCGGCCATCCTCCCCGTTAACATCCGAGAGGGAACCAGCTAGGGATGGCCCAGCTGTTGCAGCTGCTGTGTCTAACTCGGACACCTCTGTCCCATGCCAATCAGATGCCGGAGCGGTATCGGTCATGCTAGGGGTAGGTGCGGGCACAGGAGCATCATCTTCACCATCCGAGGCCTCCTCCAGCGGAAGGAAGTTGACTTGCAGCAGCAGGTTTCGGTGAACAACACGCTCATGTCCCTCTGGATCCCTGATCCGGTAGATATGGAGGGCTGGTTTTGAGGCCACCACAGTGTGCACAACAGGCATCCACTTGTCAGAAAGCTTGCATTTTCCCTTGGCGCCTTTGTTCGCCAGCAGCACCTGGTCACCGACAGACAGAGGTTGGCCCCTGACCCGTTTGTTATACTGGTCACTCTGATGTCTCTGCTCCGCTGTGCAGTTTTTCTGGGCCAGTGCCATGGCACAGTGCAGGTCTTCCAAGAGGGATTTCACGTAGGCATTGTAGTCACACACAGTCACATCATGAAGTACATTCCTGAACAGAAGGTCCACTGGCAGCCTTGGGATTCTCCCGAACATCAAATAGAAGGGCGCGAACCCAGTGGTCTCATGGACAGTGCAATTGTACACGAAAGTCATTGTCTGTATTATCTGCGGCCACTTCTGTTTGGAGCGAAGTGGTAGAGACCTCAACATGTTGCCCAGGGTGCGGTTGAACCTCTCTGTGCCGCCGTTCCCCATAGGGTGGTAAGGTGTGGTGTGGGACTTGTCAACCCCTGACAACTGCAAGAGCTCAGCAATCAGCTCACTTTCAAAGTTTGCTCCCTGGTCAGAATGAAGGCGCTGAGGGAAGCCATAAACACAGAAAAAGTTGTCCCACAGCTTCTTGGCTACTCTCTTAGCTGTCTGATCCTGGCAGGGGAAAGCATGTGCCAACTTTGTATAGTGATCGGTGATCACAAGAACATCCACAGACTTGTTGTGACGGTCTTCAGCTGACCAGAAGTCGATGCACACAAGCTCCAGAGGGGCAGAGGTCTTAATGCTCTCCAGTGGGGCTCTTGCGGAAGGTTCAGGAGTCTTGCTGAGAACACATCTGTGGCAGTGCTTCACATGATTGCGGACATCCTTCTCCATGTCGTACCAGAAGAAACGCTGGCGGGCCAGAGACAGTGTGCGGGGCTGACCTTGATGGCCAGCATGGTCGTGAACACCAGATAATGCATCTGCCTTTAGCGACTCCGGCACCACGAACTGGGACCTCTTCTGTCTAGTCAAGGGATCTTTCGTGACCCTGTAGAGGACGCCATTCAGAAGAGTCAGTTTTTCCCACTGCTTCAAGACTCTCAGAGTCGGCTGACTCTCAGAGTCGGCTGACTCTCATTGTAGCGTTCCCGTCTGGAAGGCCTGCGCTTCCTGTCGACATAGAGAGCGACCCTGGAAATTACTGGGTCCTGTTGCTGGTGTGACTGCAGCTCAGAAAGAGATAGGGAATGCAACGTGTCCTGGCCAGGTGGTTCAAAGGTGGTGAGGTGATCAACCAGGGAGGCTGCACGCTGCCTAGGAGCAGAGTCCCACTCGTCCAAGGAGGAAAGAAGAGAAGAGACCTCATCCTCAGACATTGAACCTTCAATGGCGTCAGAGTGAGATGGACCCTCCAGTGACTGTGGTTGGCAGGTGAGGCGGAAGGCATCTTGCACAGACCCATCACTGACGTCACAGGCCTGGTCCAGTAGCTCCAAGTAGGGTTCACGCAGCAACCGTTCCCTCAAAGGTTTCACGAAAGGGTCTCTGCTGAGGGCATCCGCCACCACGTTCAACCTGCCGGGAATATGTTTGATTTCGAAGGAATACGGAGCCAACTTAGCAACCCACCGCTGCTCACAGGCGTCAAGTTTCGGCTTGGTCATGATATATGTGAGAGGATTGTTATCTGACCAGACGGTGAATCTGTGACCCTTGAGCCAGTGGCTAAACTTCTCACAAACCGCCCACTTTAGAGCCAAGAACTCCAGTCTGTGTGCAGGATAATTGAGCTGGCTGCGACTGAGAGTTTTGCTTGCAAAGGCGATGGGTCTTGCCTTCTCCTCACCAGCAGAAATTTGGGACAGTACAGCACCCAGACCATCAAGGGAAGCATCGGTGGAGAGGATGAAAGGCCTATCAAAGTCTGGGTGTGCCAGCACCACGCTGTTGAGGAGTGCGTGTCTCAGATCATCAAATGCCTTCTCACAGGCAGGGGTCCAATCCTGAGGAGTCAGTTCTTGAAAGGTGCCAGCTCTTCTCCGACCGAAAGAGCCCTTGGCTTTCCTCTTCTGCCCTGCAGTTAAGGCGTAGAGTGGCTTTGCGATGGAAGAACAGCCAGGAATGAAGTGTTGATAATACAGCACCATCCCGAGGAAAGACCTGACCTTCCGCTGAGATGGGGTGCAACCGTCGTCGTTCATGAGATCCTCCTTCCCGAAAGCTGAGATGACCCTCACCTTCTCTTGGTCGACTGAGACGCCACTGCTGTCTATCACGTGACCCAGAAACCCCACAGTCCTGCGAAGGAAGTAGCACTTCTTCTGAGACAGCTTCAGGTTGTTGGCTCTGAGCCGCGAGAAGACAGTCTCCAGCCGTTTCAGGGCTTCCTCCTCGGATGGAGCAAAGACAAGCAGGTCGTCCAAATAACAGAGGAGGCTGGAGAAGTTCAAATCACCAAACACACTCATCATCATCCGCATAAAGGACGCGGGACTGTTGCAAAGACCTTGGGGAAGTCTGTTGTACTCATACAGGCCTAAGGGTGTTGTGAATGCCGAGTACTTCCTGTCAGACTCATGGAGGGGGATGTTGTAGAACCCCGATGTGAGATCCATGGTGCTGAAAAAGGCGTTTCCACCAAGGGCAGCAAGACAGTCGGCCTGGTGAGGCAGCGGGTGGGCGTCCTTGACGGTCTTGGCATTAAGCCAGCGAAAGTCAGTGCAGATCCTTAACTCTCCTGACTTCTTCCAGACAAGGACCAGCGGCGATGCATATTCACTGACTGATTTACTGATGATGCCTTTCAACTCCATCTCAGACAGCACCTCTCTCAGTTTGTGATAGTGTGCTGGAGGGACACGGCGATAGGGTAGCCTGAAGGGGTGATCATCAGTGAGATGAATCCGGTGGACGAACTCTTTCGCTTCCCCACAGTCCAGCTTGTCTTTGGAGAAGACATCCTGGTAAGTGAGCAACAGTTCAGAGAGTCTCTTTTTCCATTCATCTGACACCGCACAGCCTTCGAGGTCGATGTCTGCCAATCCACAGTCTTTAAGCTGCTGAGTGTGGGTAGAGCTGGCATCTGAGTTGGGAGGAGGGTCAGCTGCCTGACTGGTCTGTGGCCTATTCACACCCTGAGAGAGGGGAAGGTCTTCCATAGCGACACAAGTAAACACATCGGCCACTTTAGCATTGCGGCGTAGTGTCACGGGACTCTTGGTTGGGTTAAGGACCTTCATAGGGACCCAACGATCTCCCCACATGGGTGCCACAACCCGTCCCACAATAATGTCTTTGGGGGCTGAACGGGAGGAGGTGGGCTCCACAATGACAGTGCTCCCAGGGGACACAGGAACACTGCCAGGTAGCTTTCCCCACACCAGATACTCCTTCTGTGGTGCTAGAGTGATAGCTTGCCGTAGCTTGACCGTGCCAACCTTGTCAGGCAGTTCAGGACCAGACCAACGAGTGATGCAGCTGAGCAACTGAAGAAACTGCTCACAGTCGGGGTCTGAGGTGTTGGACTGGATGAGCTCCCAGTACTTCTCATCAGACTTCATCCTCTGTAATATGGGCCTGATGACGTTGCTACCAATAATGAGTTCGTCTCTCTGCCCTGGGACAAGGAAAGTTGGCACAATGAATTTAGAACCGTAAACCTCAATCTCCAGGTCATAGATACATCTGGGTTGTGTCATAAGGCCACCACAGCCAACTAGGACCACCTTCTCTGGCACAGGCTGAGGACAAGGGAGGACACCAGCAGCTCTAAGATTGGACTCTGCCTCTTCGCTGAGTGTGCATGACATGCTCCCTGAATCAAGCATCCCCCTTAAAGTTGACTGACCCCCTACTAACACTGGGGTATAAAACAAGTCATTGGCTCCTTCAACTCTATGTGAACCCACAGCAATCACAGTTTTGTCATCAGGAAGATTACTACAGCAGTTCACATATGTTGATCTTAAGTCATTTTCCTCACTGAGGGTGTCACTAGTGCCGCCCATGCTATCCCTCTCACTGCACGGGCGGGCTAGTTTAAACCAGCATTGGAGGGAGAAGGTGGCATGGCTGAGGAAGGAGAGGCCTGTGGGCACTGATTTCTTATGTGACCAGGACTGAAGCAGTTAAGGCATAATCTGTAAAGCCTGCAGTGTGCATGGGTTGAATGGTCCCTGGAGCCACAAACCTTGCATGGAAAGGACTCAGATGCCTGCTGGTAACGGGGTCGACCATTCTGACGGTGGACTTGTTGGTGGTTGCCTGGCTGACCATTCTGACGGTGGGCTTGTTGGTGGTTACCTGGCTGATGGTAGTCTGGCCTTTGACTGGTTGTAAGGGAAGCGTTGCACATAGCCAGAACTCTGTCAAACATTGCAACTACCTGTTGAACACCAGCGTCGGTAGTAGGTGGGTTGACGGTGGTAGGGGCTGGGTCAGAGACAGCAGAGAGAGGCAGGGATAAGGGGGACACTTGGGGACTCACCCTAGCATGGTCTGGCTGAGGCTGACTGTAAGCAAGGGCAGTGGCCGGTAGAGAGTTGGGAGGGGGGTCTGGTTGGTGCGCTAATGAGGCCTGAGACATCCCCAGATTGACAGGGCGAAAAGAATCAGTCACAGGGCTCTGACTATAAACTGACAGACCCACCACATTATGAGACTGCGCTGCTGTTTTTCTCACATTTCTCATATGGGCGTCCAGACGCTCCTGAACCTCAGCCGTGGTCCACCGCTCAGGTGCCTTCAGTTGGAATGATATGGCGAGACTGGGGTCAGGACAGTGATTAATGAACATCAAGACCACTTCTGCACTGGGGTCATCTACACATTTACCTCGCCTCCGGAGGCACTCGTCCGCAGCATCTATTGACTTGTTAAGGCGTATCCAATAGTCCATAGCACTTTCACCAGCACGTGGAACAGTGCCGTAAAAATCTTTCATGGGCAAGTTAGAGTATGACAGCTCACTAAAGTTACCCTTTAATATGTCAAACACAGCTGTGGGCAGGTCGGTCGCACTCAAGTCAGGTCGGCTGCGGATTGACACTTTCACCACATCCCTGGCTTTACCTGTTAGTCTTGACATAATCAGATCAAACCTTTCTACGTGAGTGTCACATTTCACTCTATTCAGGTAACATCTCATCATGTCCTCCCATTCATGAATAGAAAATACATCAGCACGATCACCCCTGAAGTAAGGCGGAGCCTTGGTGTCTGACTGCACCACAACCTTCAATTGAGACAAATCAGCCTGGTGGGACGGGTGTGGATTGGTGGGAGACTGAGGCTGGGCAGCACTGGGCTGGTGCATGGTGCTTGATATGTTCTCACCTATCTGTTTAGCCAAACTTGTTATCATTTCCCCAAAAGCTTCAACAGATACTACTTGTGTAAGTTTACGGTCTGGCTGCATAATAGGTGTGGAGCTTGCAGCAGGTGTTAATGTCGGGTTGAAATCACTAGCGAACCCAAATCTTTCACTACCTTTAAGTCGCTGGCCCCTCCCCAACCCAAATGTGACATCATGCCCACTAACATCCATATTGTTAATGACAACAACAAAAAAATCCCACAAAGCAATCAAAACACAGTTTAAAGCCACCCACAAGAGATAAAACACTAAAATAAAATAAAATGATAAAACACAGATAGACAGATATACTCAGTGGTAAGTGTCCTCTCAGACTCAGTGCATCTCTCAATTTGAATATGTACACTGTCCCTTTAACGCACCTGCCGTCGCAGCAAGAGAGGGGGAAAAAAAAAAAAAAAAGAGGAAAAAAAAAACACACACTCCAGTCTTTCCTTCTTCCCGCCGGTGGGCAGCAGCTTTACCCCGGGGACCAGACGGCGCTGGTCGCGGATACAACGGGTCGTCACGGCACCAAGTGTAACCGGCTGTGTCTGACTCTGCGTTGTGTTGTGTAGAAAGACGACGACCCAGACGTGTAGCTTCATTCAGGATGTACATTTATTTTCACTCCTGACGAAACAGCGACAGAAAGAAAACATTTCTCCAGTCAGTACTCTCTTTAACGTGCCCCTCTCCCACAGAGATCAGTATCAAAAGGGCATAACGTAAAAAGTAACACAACATACCTGACGAAACAGCGACAGAAAGAAAACATTTCTCCAGTCAGTACTCTCTTTAACGTGCCCCTATACAAATTAAACAACACAGAAATACATTGTGAACACCCGTGAGACACTACAACAAAAATAAGTAATAAAAAGTAACTTAAAGTGCATAAAGTCGACACTAAAACACGGAAATTGCTTCTGGCTGAAGAGCCGCCTACCTCTCCCACAGAGATCAGTATCAAAAGGGGAGAACGATGCATGAACCCCGCGAAAAAAAAGGGGAACAGTGTCACATGCATAAGGAACGTAGGGGTACACGCTAAAATTATAGTTCCACATACTGATGTGAGTCCTACTGCGTCAGGTATTAACACAAGATGAAACAAGAATAAACACAGATTTTGTGTAATTATATAGACATATTTACATAATATATTATATACAAATGAGACATAACTGTCCCTGTTACAGATAGAGCTGGCGGCCAGGATGCGGCGATGTCCTCTGTGCAGCTGGTTCAATGCCCGGAATAGTTAAACTTTTAATCATTGCTTTTCAACTTTAATACTTTAATGACTGATAAAAGGCCCTCTCCGCCCCCCCAAAAAAATGTCCAGCACTCTCTAGTCTCTTCTCAATAACCCAATACACACAATTATCAATCTTTAATTGCATATAGAACATGATATTCAGTCTTAGTGTGAGTGTGCATCGAATATTTTTCAAGGCAAAGATACGTTAAACCCACTGCAGCCTTGCACTTCGCCAGGAGAGGTCGCTGTAACTGAAGCTTCGAGAAATGAAACTATTTCCCACACAATTGTCCAAGTGGTTCGATGCTTCATTCAAAGCTTCATTTTGCCATCACTACTAATCTGTTATCTGTAAACGTTCCCTAAATATATTGATTTAGGGATAATCCACTAACATCCTTTAATACACATGTTGATTTGACTCTGATGTGCTGATAATATCCGCAATATAAAATCTTTAAACGTCTTCTTACCTTTAAAAGTCCAACATGAACGGTCTATTATGCTGCAACACTACTGCGCTGCTAGCTGCATATAGCTTCAATAGTTCCCCGGAAGTCAGCGGCAAGCTAACTTCCGGGGAACTATTGAGGGCTCCACGATCCGCCATTGCTGTAAAAAAACTGGTCCATTGGAGTGAACAGAGATGTCGTAACTCTTCTATTATATGCAGGGCTGCACATAACTGGTGCGCAGGTGCGCATGCGCATCCACCGCCAAAAAAGGAGCACCGGATCATTTGAAAAAAGCGCATTTGCGCACCATCATTGAGAGAGACAGAGAGAGATGAGAGAAGAGAGAGATAGAAAAGAGAGAAGAGAGAGATATTTGCAAGTTGCATAAGAACTGGTAAGACGCGTGAAAGGTCTGCTTTCTGCGCTCACTGCTGCGAGGCACGGGCGGACAGCAGGCGCGCCAGATTCATTTTAGAAGTGGGGGGGCCAAAAAAAGTGTGTGTACTGTATGGCCCAATCCCAAACCACGCCTTACACCCTACCCCTACACACTCCCCCTCCGTGACGGAGTGACAGGCTCCCTCCTGTCAGATGGAGGGAGTAAATACAGCGGCAAGCTTTGGGACAAACTCCCCTCTCTCCGGCAGAAACAGGAAATACCGTAATATGTAGGCCTAACAACGGTTTCAAATCAGCATCTCTTTGGCAAAAAATGTAAATGAATAGCTCAAATAAAACTCCAAACATCTTTAATTGTGTTACTTTTTTGTAAAGCTCTTTTAGTTTTAAACCTGATGTTTATAAGCTTCTTAGTTTTTGCAACAGTCTGTAAATATACACAACTTTATAATAAAATGCACACATTTACCTTTTTCTAGACTACAGGTATGATCCTAAGTTAAAAAAAAAAAGAGGTTATCATGAGGTTGTTAACATCGCAATTTATCACTTTAGTGGTTTTGCAAATAATTAACCACTCTCTGATTTTGTACCATTCTGCGTTGAAGTACCTTCTCTTTGCCCAAATAATCTACTAGCGGTCTCCTTTTTTCCGATAGTTAGCTGTACAGCTTTACCCGCCTCAATGTCCCGACAACAAACCTCCATGCAGTCGGAACCAGCCTATTTCGGTTCAACAACGGCGGCGGTAGGGGCGGCGACGGTTTTGACAGTTTCTGCGGCCGCAGAGCTACTGCTTTTGGGTTCATCAGGCTTCGCTGTTTGAAGAAGATCAAGGCTCCGGAGATGTGGATGTCAGGGATGTGACCTTCCAGTTGTTAAATGTACGTTTAGATTGACTGTATTTAGTTTTCTTCTGCGCTGGTTCTTCTGACATGTTTGCAAGTGTAGGCTATATATTCTTTCTATCTAGGTTAACGGCTGACACACAGAACAACGTAACAAATAAAGTAAACAACGTAACAAATAAACAAATCTAAGCTTTTTTATTGGTTGTAATTTACATGGATACATTTGAATGGTGTGACAATATCCTATTTGATTGGGTTAAAATGTACATATTCTTCCTGTTATGTGTTATGTCTGCCTGCTTTATTTGACCTAATGCAAAGTGACCTGCTCCATCGAAATCAGTCGCATTGACCCGAAGACACATTTTGATTCCGAGCTTTTTAATGATATCAGGATTGTTTTTGTAGGCTACTCCAAATATTAAGCAAAATATGTCACATTATATAATGACTGTTACAGAGTCATCATTTTGAGAAAAAGGCCTTTAAAGTTTTCTCTTCTCTGGAATCCATCGATCTGATTGATTATTAGCGGAGCAAATGATCAAAATACTACGGAGGGAAGATATTTTCGTTTGGATTACTGCACTCACGGGAAACACCGGCTGTTGTTATGCCTGTTGTGACGTTAAGTTACTCCGTTCTCCGCTTGTTATGCCGTTACAAGCTTCAAACCTGTATTTATCATCTGAATTTGCCGAAACAATTTTAATATTCTGAAAGCCAAGACTTTGTTTATTTGAAATCAGATGAAAACAAACTGTAACGGACCCTGCCGTGTTATCTATGATTACTATGTGCCTTACATTCATAATTTCAGCGGGAGGGAGGGGGAGCAGCGCTGTGGAAGAGCAGAGCAGTGAGAGGCGAGCTGTGGTCTTCCCTTTACAAGCTTAAAAAATGTGTGTAGCTACTGAGATTGAATATATATATAACAATAACAAATAACAAAATATACACAGCTAGATCAGATCGCGTTTTAGATGTGACTTTAGAGTAGAGGGGAATTATTGAAACGGGATTTTTACAGTGTTCCGCGCCGCGATACGTGTGTGTTTCTGTATTTTTGCGTTTGTGTGTATTATGTTTGTTTCCTGGGGAAAACACTCACGAGAAACACCGGCTGTTGTTATGCCTGCAGTGACGTTAAATTAGTCCGTTCTCAGCTTGTAATTATGCCATTACAAGCTTCAAATTTGTCGGCCTATTTATCATCTGAATTTGCCGAAACAAGTTTAATATTCTGAAAGCCAAGAATTTGCTTAGGCCTATTTGAAATCAGATAAAAACAAACTGTAACGGACCCTGCCGTGTTATCTATGATTACTGTACCTTACATTCATAATTTCAGCGGGAGGGAGGGGGAGCGGCGCTGAGGAACAGCAGAGTGGTGAGTGAGAGCTGTCATCTTCCATTTACAAGCTTCAAACATGCCTGTAGCTAGTGAGATTGAATATAACAATCAAAAATAACAAAATATACACAGCTAGATCAGATCGCGTTTTAGATGCGACTTTAGAATAGAGGGGAATTATTGAAAAGGGATTTGTACGTGGCATCTGCTGCTGCGAAAATGTGGGGCAGGGCTGAAAAGTGGGGGGGCCAATGGCCCCCTGGCCCCCCCGCTTCCGGCGCCCTTGGCGGACAGCTCACTAGCGCACCACCCCCACCCCCGTTGACATTTCGCTAGAACCTCCCTCAGCTGCAGCTCACAGAATCAGCCCCCTGCAAAAACAGCGCTGGAAAGACCAAATAGAGCGAAACAAATGAGGCATGGCTAAAATGCAGGATCTTTTTGAAAAAAAAACTATATTTATATACTTTATATAGGTATGGCCCTACAATATATTGTTCAAATATAGCATGATAGGTCCACTTTAAGTAATACAAGACAGAATGATGATGATGATGATCTCCTGAACAACAACAAGAAGCCCGTGTTTTATCCAATTTGTACACAACGATGGAGAAACTTAACAAGCAGCAGTGGTCCACTGAAGAGACCAGCTACCTACTGGGAATCTGGTCTTCCGAAGAGGTACAGAGGAAGCTGGAGCACAATCGGCCATTGTTGTAGTTGTCTGTGTCAGCTGTGAGGGGTTTCCGCGCGGTTTGGCTTTATGAAGCAGGCTTGCAAACGGTTACGTCATGACGCAAACAATGACGCAATGACGCAGCACCAGTCGGACTCTGGGCTGTGTGAAAAGAGCCGGAGCTAAACCGAAGAACTGGTTCTGAACCTGAAAAGCTCTAGCACAGAGCTTGAACCGGAGTTGCGTTGGTGTGAATGAGGTAATAGCCATTTTTCGCTGACACCATGGAGGAATGTAACGGGAGTTGAAAATAAATGGGGCTCAGACCCTCAGAATACTGAAATCTGTATTTTTTTAAATCTAATTTAAAAATCTAATTTGTTATTCTTTTCAAAATAACACACTGTTATTTACTCACCAATAACACACAATAATCCTTTTTTTTATTTACTTGTTTAGTTCCATAATCTCTGGCTCTTTTGGCGTCCGTCAGGAACTGAATTTCAAAATAAAAATAACCGGAAACAGACGTAGGCATTTCGAGCGATTACCCAAGATCCTAAGCTATGGTTTAAGCACGCCAATTGGATGTTTTAGCCACAATGCATGTTGGGATTTGGTGTTTATATGATATGAAATCGGAAAAACATTTTAAAAGAATAAAATAATACTTAATTCCGAGTGTTCTTGCTTTTCTCTCTGAAAGTCATCACATAACGGCATCGTAATACACGGTTCGGATGCATTACATATTACAGATCTGCCGTAGTTCTCTATTTATAGAGCCCTGATGAGAAGACCTTTGGAAAAACTGGAAGAAATGCCGCCGAAACTGAATACTTGACGTGAATTATAAATATATCAACAATTAAACAACATTTTCAAATTCTCTTTACACAATACGTCTCCTCGCAGTATCAATAGTAATTCGGCTGACTTTTACATTTGATCTCATTCATAGATAGGTTATATTTACACCATAACGGTGCACAGCTGATATAAAAGGACTTGTAGTTTTTAAAGATATTACTGATTTTCTTTAAATATAAGAATGTAAATGCTGAGTCTGAAATAGTATAGCAATATGCTGTACAATTATGTGAAAACATGAATAAAACTACACATCTTCAGATGTTGTACATACATAAGTGTCCTACACTAATAATATAAAGTTATTATGGCTGTGTGTACCTTGTGTGCACCGCCTAGTGGTTAAAGCACGTTATTTAATTATTGTTTTTATGTGTTATATTTGATTAAAAAAATATTAAGAGTACATACTTTCATAGGGGGAAAGTAGAAGGTCAATGATAGCAATATAGAATATAAAAAATCAAGAAGATACTGTAAGTGATCTTTACAATAAAACAGTTTAGTGCAGGATGTACAAAGCTATTAATATGAGGAGGTGCAAAACAGAAAAACGAATTAACCTTTATTTAAACATTAAATAATACTTTAGATTAAGGTCTTCTTTTAAATAAGAAAAAAGCTTTGGGGTTATCTACAGATAAATATTAAGCCTGACAAAGTACTTAAGTCTAATATATTGCTTTCCTGCAATGTTAACTACGTTGAAGTACTTATTTTAACTGATATTATACATATGAATTATACTCTTATGTATGTAGATACTATAAGAAATGTGCAGAATATGACAGTTTAATGGTGGAGGTATACACACATATTGATAGATGTCTTGTAATGCGCTGTTGAAGAACCTGTGACTCAAGATTGTCATTCATTGCATACACCGTAGTTGTGTATATAATATGTCAATAACCTTTGAAAATCTTGAAAGGGATGTACAAAATAGCCATTATACAGTCTTTAATTAACTATTAGTAGAAAATAACGAGTAATGAATATACTTTATTACTCGTTACCATTCATTTCAATTGCAGATAAATGTTTAGTCTTCTCAAGCACCAACTATCAAATATCTCTCCTGATTGTTGGCACTTGACAATCACCTTCCCTGAATTTTACTAAAGTCTGATCTAAGGGTTGTTTATATTTCACATCATTAATCAGAATCTGTAAAGTAACTCAAATAAGTGTAGTGGAGTAAAAATACCAGGTTAACCTCTGTATTGTAGTGGAGTAGAATTACAAAGTAACAATGAGCTGTCATGTATATTAATGTTGCGCATTATGGACACAAGCGATTTTCACCCATTTATTAATTATATGTTTTACATTTGATCTATATATATATATATATAGATAGATACATATGTATACAATAAGTGTCACAATACTATTTTATTTTGTATTTGCGTGCATTTCTTGTTTGGAAAGTGGCGCTGTACTGACAGTGGCGATTTTATTTTGGAATTCTTAGCGTGCAATTCCTGTCCTGAGAGTGGAGGTGTCCTCAGAGTGCAGGGTTGCGTTCTAATAGTCCATTTAGCTTAGGAACCTTCCTAACCAAGTGAAATGACCCGGAAGTACGTCAGTGGCAGCCATGTTAAGTGCCATTCCAATTCTCCAAATGAAAGGAAAGGAGGTTTCAAACTTCCTTTATAACCTCCTTTAGCTTAGGAACCACTGGACCTCCCTTACCGAAAGGAGAGGAGAAAAGGCTGCCCCACAATGCCTTGCAGCCGCAGCATTTGCGTCACACAACAGTCGGCCGTTCACGGAAACAAACGATTATGACGGAGAAATTATATCATGAAAGTTACGGTGCTTATTAAGCATTTTAAAACGTATGTGGTAAGTTGCCAAAGTGCTTTGTTTGAACGTTCATCAGTATTATAATCAAAAAGAGAAATATGAACGTTAGTTTTTACTGAAATGATCAAATAAAGTCAACATTTCACTGAGCTGTGTGGGGTTTGTTCAACTTTTAAAAGATGTTTGAATGGTGATGTACACAGTGATAGGTGTTAAGGACTAACGTTTATAACAAATACATTTGTATTGATTTTAAGATCTTCTCATAGTTCATACAATCATACGTATTGGGATCATTTGTATTAATGTGGACCGGAGGGAGAGGGTGACGAGCATAAGTTTCACTTTCCTTTTTTATTTCAATTCCAACTTTGGTCATGAAGAATATGTTTCTCTGTTGTCCACGTTCATAAAGCATAAAGCAACAGCATCAGAGCACGGTGGAGAGTCTCTAGATGAGTCCGTCGTTCTTATTAAACATCCATGTTGTATTCCGCTGTATAGAAAACTGTAGTTTCCATAGTTTCCCATGGATGTATAATAAGAACTGGATACAGCGTGGGAGGCGGGGCCTCATTCATTCCTATGAGGGTTGCTCATTAGCGCATGATGATAAAATCATGGATGTATAATAAGAACTGGATATAGTGTGGGAGCTATGTGTGGGAGGCGGGACCTCATTCATTCCTATGAGAGTTGCTCATTAGCGCATGATGATAAAATGGCCCAACTTTCGAGAGAGCGAAACGTCACAGATTACCCGGCATGCCTGTGAAGTACCCGTATGTGCGCTCATAGCTCATGCGCAACTTTAACCATGCCCCCAAAATGCTCGTTCACATCAAGCACGTCAATTTGCGTACACGTAACAGCACCGCGCGTTCATGACAGCTTGGCACTGGATTGTTATAGAGAGGCGAAGTCACGCCCATCTACTTCCGGTCCATGGGACCCCGGAAGCGAAAAATTATACATTGAATTCAATGGAGAGAGAAAACGTATCTTTTGATCCCGTTTGAATTGTGCCACGAACTACACATATGATGTTTGTCAATCTTAAACAATCATTTCCATGTCAAAAAAGTCACATTTTGTCGTAAAACTGTTGAAATATAAGACTATGAAAAATACGCGACTACAAAGACTACAAATCCCAAATCCCATTCTGGGTCGCTCATGTGATGTCACAGGCGATAATGCTCCAAGTGGTTGCGAATCGTAATTAAAGCGAAGAAGAAGATTTCATAACTGATTTATTCCCTCCAATAAATATAAGAGATTGCTCCAATAAATTCACTTTTATAAGATGCCTGTGTGCTTTGTACCACGTTGTAATCACAAAAGTGATCATACCACTTGCTCGTTCTATCGCTTCCCGTCTTATGAAAGGACCAGGAGTCGCTGGATCAGACATATCAGGTAATATCATAGGTAATATACATGTTGTGGATGGAACATAGTCAAGTTAGCTACCTAGCTAGTAGTGAGCACGTTAGTTAGCATTACATTACTTAGCCTTGTCATTTTTAGTAGCCTTACCATGAAGTTATTATTTTATTACATGGAGTACACCAAAATGTTAAACAGTAAGATTAGTCATCATGGTAAGTATTTCGTGAAACATTTGAAGAGTAGCCTACTGCGCCCTCCACCGGGTGCTAAGGAAGCAGTTCAGGGAGAGTCGAAGGCAGGCAGGCAGGCAGGGAGCTTTGCATGACATTCTTCTGGACATGTGTCATTGTGATGACAGTGAGGGTGAGTCAATCTGTTTGTTGGAAAGACAGTAGTTGAGGGATTACTGAGAGAAAATTATTAAAAGAGATAATTATTCAGTGTTGTTACTTTAAAGTGTTGTTACTGACCTTTTTCTCTTTTATTTTCTTTACCTCACCTGTAAATGCTGAGACCCTGAGGAACATGCACACTGGACTGACCTGCTCTGGCAACCTGATTTCCACTATATAATAGTATTTGGTTATGGTATATTATTTATATACATCAAAGGCACAATGCACCCCCCAGAGAGACACATGTATTGAGTGTGATATTTTGCATAGGTCATGTGAAATCATCTTTACATACTAGAAAACTGTAGGAGCGGCAACTTGTTTTGAAATTGAATTTTTAATATCCGATAATAAAGTTGATCTGTTTTCTTTATTCTTCTCTCTTCCCAGCCCCATCCATCACCGTTCTCTGTTCCTGCAGGTCCTGCTTGCTAATCAATGCTCATATGTTTTTACACAATTACAAATAAAGTCAATATACTGTATGACATGAAGTTGTGCTTCATTCTGAGTCAATAATAAATAAATTCTGTCTTCAACTGCAAAATGATTGTGGACTGCACCGACATCCATGTAGCTGCCCCCCAGTAAGATGAACCAAGCAAAGCTGACACTCAACATACAGCTGTGCTCTTAAGTTGACATGAAGAATTTGTGAAATATTGGTAATTATTTGGAAAAAATGACTGACGAAGCAGAAAACTTTTTTTATTTAGGAACAGTGGTCAGGTGAAGCATTTATCACTACATATGTGTCACACTTAAAAGGCCAAACACACTGGCCAAACACACCTCGTTTACAACTCCCCAGTTGACAGCCATGACTCCGTCTAAATTGTACCCCCCAAGCACCCTCTTCATGAGGCATGGAGTGGATGAAAGTCCCGACCTCAGCACAGCACCAAAATTGCTGGCTGTCAGCCTGCCCTGCCTGTGTAACTGCCACTGAGGATTTGTCTGCTGTCCTACGGTGGCTGTCTGGATGGCAGCTTAATGGTCTCTGCTCAGTTGCATTGAGGCAAGAATTGCCTCAAGCCCCCGACCCCCATGCTCCTTCACCAGCTCCGGCATGTTGAAAATGGCCTGATGTTGAGGCTGCAGCTCCGGCTCAGGTGACAAAAGCCATGCCATGCCACGCTGCGCCACTCAGTGCAGACCTGAACCAGTCTACTTCCTCAGTGGCGATTTCTCTGGCCAGTGGGTTGTATGTCTCCTCTTGCTGTTGGTAGAGTTGAGACACCGGCTGGACTACTTTTGAAGTGCCAGGCTTCCTCCACTGGCACTCAACTTCTGTGGAGCTGATCTGCCACATGGCAAATATTGCCAATGCTGCAGCGTGGCTGCATTTGTACATCCTCCGTGCACAACCACAGACAGCGCTCTGCATCGGGCCATCCTCTCCCATGTAGATCTGTACAAATAAAGTAAGTACCATGTTTGTTAACATGCTATAATAGATTGAATGAGCAATACAAGGATGGTCCAGATCTGGGGTTGGGAGGGTTTATTTTTCCATAGTTTTGTCCTCTTGTCTGATTGTTGTTGTTTGTTTTTTCTGAATTTTTTGTAATTTGTGTTGTATTGGTTGTGATTGTACATTGAATTTTTTTAAATGTGTATTACATTTTTGAAAAACATTTGATCAACAAAAAAAGAATTTTTGGTCAGGATCTAGACTCAGTGTGTAGTTTATGAATTAATCAATGCTCTCTACATTAGGAAAACACATACCAGTGTACCAGAGGGAGTCACACACAGCTGTGCCTAGATAACCAAACAAATTGACAAGATAACCAAAATCCTTGAATCTACACACAGCAAATAAACTCAAATGACACAACGAGATGTAAAAAGGAGATCACACATATAGTCGATATAAAATTGGCCGCTTCAATCTGAAGAGGAACTAAAACAAAACACTGGAGTGTACCTTGTTCTTGTGAACACTAATGTTATCCACAGCATACACACCCGTATACAGTACACCCGTTCTAGGTTCTGATTGGCTCTCTAGGTTGACATTCTAGCTTCTGACTGGCTGTCCAGGTTGTCAATCACAGCCGTGGTTCATATTATGCTTGTCGACTCGTAACATCGCTAAACTTTTTTTCTTGACGGTTTTCTCAGTCAACTAATGCTATTGATAACAGTAACATAAATTAACACAGCCCTGCACACTGCAGTCATTATATGCCGGGTCTGTGGTTCATCATCTTCTTTTTCATTCTCCTCCTTATTGACTGACATTAACCTGTTAACATTGCACTCATATTACTCACCGAAACCTTGTAAAGCCGGTCCCGCATGCTGGCTCTAACAGAACCGACTAACTCCCCTTTCGTGTATGTACAGCTCTCAACGTGCCCAGACTTGTAGGGATTTTCACCTCGTTTTATACTTTTATTCTCATTCTGAAAGAATGAGGTGAAATGTGCCAACGTGACGGCCATCTTTGTGTTGGTGACGCGTATTGTGCGGGACCAGAGACATGTAGTTCACTGAGCGGCTTAACACAAAGAAATGTGTTACTTCACAGTTTTACGACACATTTTAATATTTTTGACTTGCAAAATGTTCTTTTAAATTGACAAACATCATATGTGTCATTCGTGGCACAATTCAAACGGGATCAAAAGATACTTTTTCTCTCTCCATTGAATTCAATGTATAATTTTCCGCTTCCGGGGTCCCATGGAGGCTCCCGGAAGGGGAGGGACTTCGCCTCTCTATATTATGGAGTTTGATATTAACAAGGCGGCCGCGGCAGTTAGCAGCTAGCGGCTAGCTAGTAATAAGCTCTTAGTAGCTCTGTACGTGTTTTCTTTTCCTTATGACTGTTGTAAGTAAACATATTTATTCTATATCTTCTTCTATATGTGTATGAGCTCTGTACGTGTTTCTTTTCCTTATGACTGTTGTAAGTTAACATAATTATTCTATATTTCCTTCTATATGTGGATTTGAATGTATGTCACAGTCCTCTGTTTATTTATTGTTAAGAAAAGCAACACATGGTTTTCAACAGTGGAACGATTTATGTGAATGTCAACAGCAACATCCCAAGCTTCTTTCTAGCCAATATTCATTATGTTGTATCTGTACCTTCAACTGTAACTGACCAATTTGGTGTATTTTGTTTTCAAGTCTGTGTTCAACATACTACTTGGACTACGCTTCACAAGTCTGTACTGAACATGGACACGCAAAACTCTCAACAGGTCAGTTTTTTTTTTCATATCTGATACCAAATCTTGCTGAAATATTGCCACACTGGAGATGTATAGTGTATGTAGTTAAGGGTTTAGTTATTGTACATTTCAATTGTGTTATTTATGTTCTTCAATGTATTCAAAGTGTTCAATGTGTTAAATGTATTCAATTTATTCAATGTATTAAAATAAATACCCAAACATTGTATTTGTTAAATGTTTATTGTTCATTGTAAGTTATTTATATGTATGTAAGTGTTGTCTCGTGTGTATGTACTGTTTGTGATCATTGTTGTGCCCTCACTCGTGGCCTGCACCTTGACGTGGTGAGTGGGCTTTAAACTAAGACAGGCCATTTATGTTTGAAATATCATGCTAACAAACCTGTAATTACAGAATTGAATGATATTGGTTAAATATGTTCATGTCTTGCTGACATTATTTGTTATCCTTTTCCACATAGCCTCTCAGATGGATTCCTGTTTCATCTGTTGGTTTGCCACTGTCCAGTGTCTGCCAGCTTGCTCCCTCTCAGAAAAGTGCCATCTTCTGTCAACAGGAAGAACTGTTGAACACTTGTTACTATATGAAGCTCAGCGGAAGTTCTTTCAGGAAGACTGGGTATGTATACATTCACTCCGCAGCTGCTTATAATCAGCTCGTCACGGGCGCCGCCTTTAACCTATTACATTCACCTCATTCTCCAGAAACCAATCACTGTGCTGCAGCCAAACTTTAAAATGGTTCTCCTCTCTCCTGCAGTCAGCTGTGATTGCAGGTGTTCATGCTGCAGCCTGCCTCCTCTCCACCCGCCTCCGTTCATCATATCCAGAGCCAGGAGAGCTAATCCAAAGACCTCATCACACCTCCTCTTCATCCCATCTCCTTATCAAATCCAGATCTTCAGCATCATCATCACCAGTGTCTAGACCCCGAGGGGTTCCCTATATGCTCACGGCTTTTCCCCCTTTTAGATATAAGATTTCAGGATCAGGGTCTAATCGCCAAAGACTTATCATATGACATGTGTCAATAAATGTTCTTTAAACAAAATGAAGTCTCTCCTGATTGAACTGTCTGGACCCCATCCTCAACTTTTTTTCAAACCATGAAATGCCTTCAGAGGGCTTTCCTGTTGATCATGTTTGGTGGATTTTTTAATATAATAATTGCAATCAATATTATATATATTACCTTTTAATCTATATAAATTGTATTTACATTTGTTGTCACTATTTTTTCCACCTATGCCAGCCATCAGAGGTATACATGTGTTAACTGTGTTAATCTCTTTTAGGTTTCATTTCTTATTTTTGTGAATTTCTAAATAAAATTCTGATTTCTACCTGAAATGCTTATGTATTTTTAATTACATTTTTGTAGAGCTTTGACTTTTTCAGCTGAATAAATATTATAACTCTACATGGTTTTGTTCAGCATTGCCAGCTTCACTGTTGAGCTTTATGTTGTGCCCAGCATTCTCCTGTGCTCTGAAATCAAAATGTGGATAAGCATAAAACAACACTAATATAAACACTACAATACAACTTGTTATTTGACACACAAGGTTGTTCATTTGTGTGTATATACAACACAGGCTATATACAGTGCTTGAATTGGAATAAAAAAGGTGCCAGTACTCTAAATCAGCAACAAGTATTTGGCACAAAGTCATAGTATATCCTATAACGCTGGTGGGTTTGTCTCTTTACTGTATATTTTAGAAAGGCTCACTGTACTTAAACAAAATGACTCAGGGTGCATCTGAGATTAGAGGGGGTGCAGTGGTAAAGTGCTATTTTTATAAGTGGGGAGTGGACCTGACACCCTCTAGTCTAGGAGGGTCTGGGGGCATGCTCCCCCGGGAACATTTTTTTTTAAATATTGAAGTTAGAGGCATCAATCTGGTGCACTTTGAGAGCAAAATGAAGAGATATATGGATACCTCTCAACATCCATAATGAAACAACTCTAAACAGATTTACTTTTTCTTTATGGATATAAAAGAAAGTAAAGCTTGACTCCTACTGGCTGGTTAAATGACTCGTCCCTGAGGCCACTACCAGTTTTTTGTGCCATTTTGCTGGATTTATTTGTCAATAGCGTTGCTGCACAAAGTGATAGCCCTCTAGTTTAAATCTACTACCCAAAAAGAAACATATGGAGATGGGTTACTATTTAAAAAAAATTGCAAATCTATTTGGGAACAGTGGGGCCGGGCCTCAAATCCTATAGGGGGGTCCGGGGGCATGCTCCCCCGGTAAGATTTTTTTTTAAATGTTGGACTTAAATGCATCAATCTGGTGCATTTTGAGGGGGAAATAAAGAGACTACACCCATATGAAACAAAAATGTATACATTTAAATATTCATAAAATCATAAGTACATGGCCATAACCAATAACATACAATATCCAATATGAAAAAACATTGAAACTTGTTTATTTATTTGTTTTTGGTTCATTTATAGTTGTGAGTGTGTCTGGGCTCCTGAATCGGCCTCTCCTGTCTCCCTCCTCTCCCCCCTGCTCCTCTTTGAGGCAACAGCAAAGACTAGTTTTAGCTCTCAACAAGTTTATATTACCTTTTTTCACCTAGTTAACATTTTGTTTGTATTATTCATGCATATTTTACTAATCACTACCCCCTCAAATGGAAATATGTGTTTACATAGATGGTGACCGAACCGTTTGAGACCCACTGAGATAACTTAAACTAAGTGAACTATCTAAAGACTCAGAGAGTAATTTACCTCACCAGAGCTGTAGTTTTCAGCCTCTCAGTCTGACAGCAAAGGACTTTCCCTCCACCTTGTTGTTGAAACAGCTCCTTATATCCGTTAGCGCAGCTAGCTAGCACCAGATGCTAACAACAATCCACATAACCGGTGCGCGCGCTTTCTCGCTCGCTCGCGCCACACATACACCAACACACACCCTCCCGAGCTTGAATGACACACAGAGACCAATCGAGGGCATGATTAGTATGATCTGTATGAAAGTGGCAATGTCGGCAGGCCACGTCATGTAGACAGCCAGTCACCCTCTGTGAGGCAGAGTCAGACCCACATTTGCGCTGCGTTGCGTTTACAATATATATACGTATATTGCCGGTGGCTGAGTACCGGCATTTTACTGAGTACCGGCAAGGTGCCGGTACTCAGTAAGAAGTGCCGGTACCACATGGGTAAAAATCAGAAGTGCCGGTACTGCGTACCGGTGAGTACCGGCCCAATTCAAGCACTGGCTATATATATATATATATACAAGTATAATTAAAGCTGCAAGTAGCGTTGAGCGGGTATTTGACGCTCCGCAGGCTGTTGTCCTCACGTCGACGTGTGTGTCTAGGTGTCTCGAGGACTCGGCCGTTGGCAAACGTGGGAAGTTTCAGGCCGATCGGACAATGTCTTTGAGTTACAGCAGTAACACAAACATTGTGTTTGATGGCGGATGATCTGTCGCCATGGCAACAGAATTTGATGACACCCCATAATACCCCTAGATGTGTTGAAGGCTGCATCGTTATCAAACCTGTGAAGTTTTGTGCCGTTTGGAGCATGTTAACTGGAGTTATGAGAAAACCTTGCTTCATGGCGAGAATTGTGTTACCATAGCAATGAAATTTGACGAAATCTCAAAACTGACGAATATATGTCTCGAGGGCTTGACTGTTAGCCCACATGTAAAGTTTGAACAGTTTTTGACCATTTACACATGACTTATAGCAATATGGTGCTTAACAGTGAGGGGTGTGTTGCCATGGCAACAGCTTTTGGGGAAATCTCACTATTGTCATATTGAGGTGTTGAGGGCCGGACCATTAGCCATCATATGAAGTCTGGTGCCGTTTGCACGATTTTCCATTGAATTACGACAACACCATGTTTCATGGCGAGGGATCTGTCGCCATGGCAACGGCATTAAATGACATCCCATAATTGGCGTAGAGCTGTTGAGGGCCAGACCATCAATGATAGTCTGAAGTCTGGTGCTGTTTAGACGATTTTCCATTGAATTACAACAACATCGTATTTTTTGGCGAGGGACGCGTTGCCATGGAACTGGCATATGGTGAGATGTCAGATTTCACGTAGAGCTGTTGAGGCGTGGACAATTAGCCATCATATGAAGTCTGGTGCTGTTTGGACGATTTTCCATTGAATTACGACAACACCAGGTTTTTTGGCGAGGGACGCGTTGCCATGGCAACGGCATATGAGGACATCCCATAATTGACATAGAGCTGTTGAGGGCCGGACCATTAATGATAGTCTGAAGTCTGGTGCCGTTTGGACGATTTTCCATTTAATTACAACAACATCGTATTTTTTGGCGAAGGATCTGTTGCCATAGCAACGGCATATGATGACATCCCCTAATTGACATAGAGCTGTTGAGGGCCGGACTAGTAGCCATCATCTGAAGTCTGGTGCAGTTTGGACCATTTTCCATTGAATTACGATAACACCATGTTTCATGGCGAGGGATGCGTTGCCATGGAAACGGCATATGATGACATCCCATAATTTGTGTAGAGCTGTTGAGGGCCGGACCATTAATGATAGTCTGAAGTCTGGTGCCGTTTGGACGATTTTCCATTGAATTACGACAACACCATGTTTAATGGCGAGGGAGCTGTCGCCATGGCAACGGCATATGCTGACATCCCCTAATTGACATAGAGCTGTTCAGGGCCGGACTATTAACTGTCATCTGAAGTCTGGTGCTGTTTGGACAATTTTCCATTGAATTATAACAACATGGTATTTTTTGGCGAGGGATGCGTTGCCATGGAAACGGCATATGGTGAGATCTCAGATTTCACGTAGAGCTGTTGAGGCATTGACCGGTGATATAAAAGTGAAGATTGGGGGACGATGGGACCGTGTCCAATGGAGTTAGAGCTACACCATGTTTTATGGCGAAGGATCTGTTGCCATGGTAACGCCAAATTAAGTAACATCAGATTTAACCTAGAGCTGTTCAGGACCGCAGTGTTAACCATCATGTGAAGTTTGGTGGCGTTCTGAGCATGTCAGTTTGAGTTATGACATCATCGTATTCCATGGCGAGGAATCGCCTAGCATCGAGCGAACGCGAACTTTGGCGCCAAATCACGGCTATGCCGTGCGAAAAACAGAAAAAACTGCCTGATAACAATTTGCCGCCCATGTCTCGAGATAATACCCGACGAATTTCGAGTCGTTCGGATAAAGTCCCGAATGCGATACAAAATTTGTACGGAGGACGAAAAAGGCGATAAATCGCGTTTTTCGAATGCCAAATTCAATATGGCCGACTTCCTGTACGTTATTTTATACCCTTCCAAGAGGCTTTTTTGTTCGTCTCCGCAGCCTAGATATGCGTAGCGAGTTGCGTTTGTTTACGTGAAAGTTAAAGTGGGAGGAGTTAACGTTAAAAACGGAAGTGGGCGTGGCCTACGCAATTTTTGACGCAAGTTCCGCAACCAATTACATATTGCAAGTTGCCAAACTTCTGACGCGCGTGCAAGATTTGGTGAGTTTTCACATATGTTGCGAGCGTCAAAAGCGCGCGCAAAATGTTCAAATAATAATCATAACAAATAATCGGTCCGATCTCAATAATAATGTGCTAGTCTACAGTTTACAGCTACGCCCACCTCACTATAGTCGCATGGGCTACCTACTGCCATGATTTAGGCCACTTTTAATGGGCTTTTGCCCCTCGTTTTCCCTGTTTTTTGTGGGTTTTGCTTGGTTATCGCTCGCTTTGCGAGCGACTAAATTGGTCGTAACGATATCAATTATGCGAGTTGCAGTCACGTGGGCTCTGACTGCACGTCTATCAGCCTATCAGCCGTCATGATTTCCGAACCTTTTCTGTGCTTTTGCCGGTCGTTTTCCCTGTTTTGGGTGTTTTTCGCAGGTTTATCGGTCGCTGCGCGACCGATTTCAATAGGGTCTTTGCCGACCTCAGGTCTCAGACCCTAATTAATACAACTTCTAATTTGATTAGAGCTTTGACACATATATATTTATATATCTATAAGTATGACGACTTCCTCGGGCGATATCATATGGTATAGCTAATTAATCTGGGTCAAAACGTGTTGTGCCCACATGCAAAGGTTGTAGACTCTGGCTTATCCCTGCGTGGTATTATAGTAATAGCAAACAGCAACGTTCAACTCCTTTAATGGTAATGGTGGTTTAATGGCAAGTGCAATAAGAAGCTACAGGGACGTTAATCTACGTCGGTAATATTAACTTTATTTAATAAAAGATTTACATCATACAGCCCATGTAGTATAATATTTTACAAATGATGAATTACAGCAAACATGTGCAATATATCCATTATTACAGCTCCGTGGGCTGGCAGTAAGGCGATATGGGTCCGTTCTTATTGTGCATCCATGGGTAAAGGTAAAACTCATTTAGTACTGAACACGGCGGCGCGGTCCCGTGGGTTAGATGCGCGTTCATAATGCAGAGGGAAATAACTCTCAGAATAACGTTATTAGCAAATTTTTACAATTTGAGGAACGAATGTTTTTAATAAGGGCTATACAAGTGTTCATACTGGGTAGTTTATTTAGTTTAAAAAAAATTATCCAACGATTTACAGACCATTCTTTCCCCATGTAAGTCAATGAGAAAAAGTGTTTCCGGGCCTGGCAACCAAACGGAAGTGTAGTACCGCCGTTTGGCCAGCACGAATATTTTCATCAGAGTCCGGCGCACTTCCTGGGGGCCAGCGCCGTATAGACTGAGAGTTATGTCATCTCCGTTCACTCCAATGGACCACTTTTTTACAGCAATGGCGGATCGTGGAGCCTCTCAATCGTTCCCCGGAAGTTAGCGCCAAGGCTAGCAGCGCAGTAGAGTTGCAGCATAATAGACCGTTCGTGACGGACTTTTGAAAGGTAAGAAGAAGTTTAAAGATTTATATTGCGGATATTGTCAGTACATCTGATTCAAATTAACATGTGTATTAAAGGATGTCAATGGGTTATCCCTAAATTAGTAGATTTAGGGAACGTTTACAGATAACAGATAAAGCTACCGGATCAAGTTAGCAGCACACGTTGAACAGCCTTTTAATTGTACATTCCGTTCTCTTAATGTCATTTCGTCCAACATTGTTGAATTAGAGAAGAGGGGCTTATAAACGGGATTGTATGCGGGGGTGGAGGGAGTTAAATATTAGATAAATATAAAGTTTGGTGCGTGTAAGAGTGAGTGTTTTTAGCAGAGCCATATTGTGTCCTTGTGATTATGTTGATTATTACCTGTCTGTATTATGTTGCAGCTCAGCTGATTTTGGATTGATGTCAAAGGGAGAGGGACTTAAGTGAGAGTGAAAACACAAGGTAAGTTTAATACTACTGTTTTATATAAGTAAGCATACTAAACATGTATTCTATCACTGTATTATATAAGTAATCTTTTTAGTAACCTACTGTATGGCAGGTGGAGGGGCAGTGATGTTACAGGTGGAGGAGCAAGACTGCAAACTCACAAGACAGAGAAATCAAAGTTTGTTCTCCAGAGAAGAGGTTGATTTCACTTCAATTTTTTATTTCATATTTTCTAAAGATGTAGAAATGGCACAAAAAAAACTTGAGAGGTGTAACCAAGACAACTGTAACAACATGAGTAGAGAGCCACCAAGGTTTTTCAAGTCCCTCTCTCCCTCCATTTTGCCAACCCAAACTTCCAGGTACATGACGGGACACCTTGCTTGTTTTTGTTGTTTGCGCTCCTCTGGCTGGGTGCTGGCAGGTGGAGGGCAGTGATGTTGGCAGGTGGAGGGGCAGTGATGTTACGGGTGGAGGGGCAGTGATGTTAGCTGGGTGCTGACAGGTGGAAGAGCAATGTTTAGTCCAAATATTTCCATTGCAACGACTAATGGAAATGATTACAGCTGTGGATCTGTTTGGGGGTTGCTGGATGTGGTAGCTTGGCTGCTGTTGTTCCTTTTCACCTTTGTGGATTGGCTCTTGCTTCCAAAATGGCCATCTTTTAATTTTTTTTTTTTTCTGTCATTTCTGATTTGTTTGGCCTCAATTCTCAGCCTCAGCCGTATTAATCTTTTTACGAGTTTTTGTTGTACTCCACAGCATGACGGCAGCCTGCTAGAGAGGGCCTGAGCTTCTTTCTCCAAGACCCCCACTGCGTTGGGGAGCTGCATGAGGGAGGAACCAGTCTTGGTCCTAAATAGTTCCTCAATCTGGTGAATGAAGTCAAAGGCTTCTTGGGAGGGACGACAAAGAGCACCTGCCGTGAAGTCTTTTAAGTCCACTAACAAGCTGTTGTCACCAGAAGGACTCTCATCATGGTGCTCTGTTGCAATTTTGCATTTTTCACAGATGCTGGCAAACTTGATGATTTTGTGGACAATGTAGCCTGCAAGATGGAAGAGAATACATTTCTCAGTTTTTGTGAGGTCAGGTGCAGCTGCTCTGTTCACCGCCATCAGCTGTTCCACTCTGACTGATGGAGTGATTTTTGGCTCCCCTGTGTCCAGGAAGTCTGCCTGTCTGTTACTCCCTCTTTCAGCACAAGAACCAGAGGGGGATTCAATGGAGCCTGAATACCTGCACTGAGACCCTCACCCTGCACCCTGAGTCTCAACTCTGTGTTTTTCAAGCCTTTCCCTGTTTTTTTGTATTAAACAAAACATTAACCTCTCCCAATGGTGTGGTTTTCGTTTTGTGAAAAAGTGCAAATGCAGTGTTTGTATATAATATCCTCACATATTTTTTTGCTGTTGGTCGTGAAATTGCTCCTGCTGACTTGAGCAAGCCATTTTTTCCTGCGCTCTGTGTCAGTGGGGAAGCCGTACATTCGTACTCCTATCTCGGAGCGATTTGAGCATCCCCAGGCAGCACAGCAAACCATGGTGGCGACTAGGAGGCAGCACAGCAAACCAGGACAACACGGAGGAAAAGGCACAGACAAACTGCATGATATGCTATTCAATGTTTATTGAATTCCATGTATTTGCAATGGATGTTCCTAAAACAACACATTTAACATCATCATCATGCTGCTGCTGCTGCTGCTGCTGCTAGTCATTTGATAGTCACCTGTCGGTCTCCTGTCCTTTCTGAAAGCCATAAAGATGACATTAGTCATTTCGATAACTTGTGTCCTCAATTACCATGGGATTACTGAAACTACCATGAATTTAAGAAAATGGTAGAAATTAATCTAATCTGAATTTTGAAGCATTCCTTTAGATCCCCTCCCTCTAAATATATCAATAAACATTAGAAAGTGATGCTCCTGACTACTATACAAGTTTAAGAAGATAATATTGGTTTGAAAGAATTCCAAGCTATAAACAGCAACAGGCTCTTTAACCAAGGCACTGTTAGCCTAACATGTAAACTAGTTTTTCACACTAATCCTAATATTATCACTTAATATTAGCAAATTCTATTTTATTTTTTAAAACATATTGATGTAAATACATACACATATCAATTTGTTGTATAAATATTGCAAATCAAAACCTTTATTCACTAATAATTACCAAAAGTCGAAGTTCTATCTCCTGTTATCAATGCATTCACATTGCCCGCCATGAACTTCCGGGGAACGATTCTCGTCTGCATGAACCACGTGACGATAACCGTTTTTGGACTTCCGCTGTCGTAACTCTTCTATCTATACGGCGCTGCTGGGGGCTTTTCCCCACAGCAGCAGACGCACATTCATGACGTCCGCTGGCGCATCATAAACACGTCGGATAGTGAAAGCGCTTTCGGATTCTCTGGCCCAGCGCCGTATAGACTGAGAGTTACGTCATCTCCGTTCACTCCAATGGACCACTTTTTTACAGCAATGGCGGATCGTGGAGCCTCTCAATCGTTCCCCGGAAGTTAGCGCCAAGGCTAGCAGAGCTGTAGAGTTGCAGCATAATAGACCGTTCGTGACGGACTTTTAAAGTTAAGAAGAAGTTTAAAGATTTATATTGCGGATATTGTCAGTACATTTGATTCAAATTAACATGTGTATTAAAGGATGTCAGTGGATTATCCCTAAATTAGTAGATTTAGGGAACGTTTACAGATAACAGATAAAGCTAGGATTCCGGATCAAGTTAGCAACACACGTTGAACAGCCTTTTAATTGTAAATTCCGTTCTCTTAATATCATTTCGTCCAACGTTGTTGAATTAGAGAAGAGGGTCTTCTAAAAGGGATTGTATGCGGGGGTGGAGGGAGTTAAATATTAGATAAATATAACTTTGGTGCGTGTAAGAGTGAGTGTTTTTAGCAGAGCCATATTGTGTCCTTGTGATTATGTTGATTATTACCTGTCTGTATAATGTTGCAGCTCAGCTGATTTTGGATTGATGGCAAAGGGAGAGGGACTTAAGTGAGAGTGAAAACACAAGGTAAGTTTAATACTACTGTTTTATATAAGTAAGCATACTAAACATGTATTCTATCACTGTATTATATAAGTAATCTTGTTAGTAACCTACTGTATGGCCGGTGGAGGGGCAGTGATGTTACAGGTGGAGGAGCAAAACTGCAAGACTGCAAACTCACAAGACAGAGAAATCAAAGTTTGTTCTCCAGAGAAGAGGTTTCATATTTTCTAAAGATGTGGAAATGGCAACAAAAAAAAACTTGAGAGCTGCAACCAAGACAACTGTAACAACATGAGTAGAGAGCCACCAAGGTTTTTCAAGTCCATCTCTTACTCCATTTTGCCAACCCAAACTTCCAGGTACATGACGGGACACCTTGCTTCTTTTTGTTGTTTGCGCTCCTCTGGCTGGGTGCTGGCAGGTGGAGGGCAGTGATGTTGGCAGGTGGAGGGGCATTGATGTTACGGGTGGAGGGGCATTGATGTTAGCTGTTACACACCAGGCTCAAACTTAACACATTGCATCCTTCTTTGCAGTGTCCTTAATCCTGGAAGGGGAATCTGCAATTCCTGCAGAGTTTTGTAACCCGTTGGTCCGCACGCAAAGCGAATTTTTAAAGCCTTCTTAATTGTCTCATTGCTCCATTTCATCCCCTTTGTGGTGAGTCTGCCTAATGCCTTAGGTTGGTCTTTTTAAAACGTTTTCTTATATTTGTTGTCACTAATTTTCATTTTTTTCTTGAGAGCTGCATTTTCCTTCCTGATTTTTCTTAGTGCAGACTTTGCTTTTTTGGTGATTCCTTCTTGGCTCTTTAATTTTCTCTTTAATTTTTTTAATAGATCTGTTTGACTGGCTGCTGGTTCCCTCGTATGCTGACTGGCTGCTGGTTCCCTCGTATGCTGACTGGCTGCTGGTTCCCTCGTATGCTGACTGGCTGCTGGTTCCCTTGTATGCTGACTGGCTGCTGGTTCCCTCGTATGCTGACTGGCTGCTGGTTCCCTCGTATGCTGACAAGCTGCTGGCTGAGTGGGTGGTGTCCACCCTCCCTGTCTCTCCTCACTAGCCATGTCCTCTCTTTCTTCACCCTCACTTTCCTTTCTCTCAGTCTCCTTATCCCTTCTTCCCTCAATCTTTGAGACTAATGTAAGTAGAAGACATGGCACTGTAGATTTTCGAACATTTAAAATATTATACCACTTAAAAATAAGAAATATTACTTTTGTTACTAAGAGTTCATACTTATTATACCTGTGTCACCTTTCACACTATAGCTGTGATCATGAGCTATGGGCTTTGTAGATACAGGTCCCGGGGTGAATCGTGGTGCAGGGGCCCTTCTCTTTTTGACCACAGGGCGATGCACGAAGATGGTGGGTATAGCCTCTGCTCTCAGCCTAGTCTTGCCCTTTTTTGTCTTGACAAACTGGTCTGCATCAAAATGTGCCTGCGGAGTGACTTGAGGTTACTTCACACACAGAACAACTCAGTTTTGTCTGCCCACATACAATAATTCAGTATTAGGAAACACTTTATACTTACTGGACATGTTATACTCATTACATACTGTATATAAAATATGACCAAGAATGTGAGACAACTTTATAGAAATTCATATCACATCTGTTACTGATGCCATTTGTCATACTTTGTTAAACTCACAAATAATAAAGTTCCATAACTTCAGTTGGGAACAAAGACCACACCTTATCTCCCCAAGGCAATTTCCCATCCAATAGGTGTGCTATATAGGTGTGTATAACCCTTTCTCCTGTCTGTTACTCCCTCTTTCAGCACAAGAACCAGAGGGGGATTCAATGGAGCCTGAATACCTGCATTGAGACCCTCACCCTGCACCCTGAGTCTCAGTTCTGTGTTTTTCAAGCCTTTCCCTTTTTTTTTTTTATTAAACAAAACATTAAGCTTTCCCAATGGTGTGGTTTTCGTTTTGTGAAAAAGTGCAAATGCAGTGTTTGTATATAATATCCTCACATATTTTTTTGCTGTTGGTCGTGAAATTGCTCCTGCTGACTTGAGCAAGCCATTTTTTCCTGCGCTCTGTGTCAGTGGGGAAGCCGTACATTCGTACTCCTATCTCGGAGCGATTTGAGCATCCCCAGGCAGCACAGCAAACCATGGTGGCGACTAGGAGGCAGCACAGCAAACCAGGACAAAACGGAGGAAAAGGCACAGACAAACTGCATGATATGCTATTCAATGTTTATTGAATTCCATGTATTTGCAATGGATGTTCCTAAAACAACACATTTAACATCATCATCATGCTGCTGCTGCTGCTGCTGCTGCTAGTCATTTGATAGTCACCTGTTGGTCTCCTTTCCTTTCTGAAAGCCATAAAGATGACATTAGTCATTTAGATAACTTGTGTCCTCAATTACCATGGGATTACTGAAACTACCATGAATTTAAGAAAATGGTAGAAATGTATCTAATCTGAATTTTGAAGCATTCCTTTAGATCCCCTCCCTCTAAATATATCAATAAACATTAGAAAGTGATGCTCCTGACTACCATGCAAGTTTAAGAAGATAATATTGGTTTTAAAGAATTCAAAGCTATAAACAGCAACAGGCTCTTTAACCAAGGCACTGTTAGCCTAACATGTAAACTAGTTGTTCACACTAATCCTAATATTATCACTTAATATTAGCAAATTCTATTTTATTTTTTAAAACATATTGATGTAAATACATACACATATCAATTTGTTTTATAAATATTGCAAATCAAAACCTTTATTCATTAATAATTACCAAAAATCGTAGTTATATCTCCTGTTATCAATGCATTCACATTGCCTGCCATGAACTTCCGGGGAACGATCCTCGTCTGCATGAACCACGTGACGATAACCGTTTTTGGACTTCCGCTGTCGTAACTCTTCTATCTATACGGCGCTGCTCTGGCCTATTCCCAAACCGCCCCCTACCCCCTACCCCTCCGTTTGGGCGTTCATGCGGAGACTCCGCCATATTGAGGGCTGTTCCAAACCAACGAGTGTGGAGGGGGAGTGGGCTATCAAGCCCTCAAACAGCGAGTCTGCAGGGTTATGGCTAGAAAGGATCCGTCTAATGTAAATATGACGTCACGTTCTCGTTCTAACTCTCGTTGTAATCGGAGCGGCTCGGTTGTAATCGGAGCGGCTCGGAAACGCAGTCGCGTGGCTGAATGTTTACGTTTGGGATGGCGAGAAACTAAACTATATTAAGTATGTAAATACTTGTTAGCGGTCTTGCTGTTGAAAGAAGAATGACAACACTGTAGATCAGCAACACTATGGTTTATTTTGTATTCACAGGCAAGTCAACGTTGTTGCAGTAAAAGTCCCAAGATAGCTCCTGGTGCAATAAAATGTATGTTGCATGTTACTGCTGTAGATGTGTTTACCTCTTTTATATCCCGTTGGGTAGTTTAATCTTCAGCAATGCATCATATTCTATAATATCATCATATATGTGTAGCTTTGTCTCTGTCGTATCTTTCAAAAGTAAAGTGAAACAGCTGTTTTCAGTTTTGTGATGATGCATTTTCCAGCTGATCCAAGAGGCTTTTTAAACACCTTACTTGGCTTAAGAGGGAGGGGAATTTTCTCAACACATAAAGGAACACTTTATCCTTCAGTTTATCACAAACATTACATCAACACATTTGGAGATCCTAATTTGAATCCAGTCTGTAATTTGATATTAAGGTTTTAATAATGAAATGAGGTCATGAATCGAGTTCAAGGTTAAGATCATCTTTATTATCCTATGTACAAAAATTAACATACAACATTAATATAACAGTAACGAATAAAACAAAATAACATTATGCAACTCTGATCTTCTTGCTGATACTTTTCAAAGTTACTTTTACATTTGCTCTACTTCTCCTGCTACTGTTTGCTCTGCTTTCAACTTCTCTTTCAACTCTGCTCTTTACTCTGCTTTCCCTGTTTCCTCTGTTCTCCTCTCCTCATCTTCTCCTCAGACTATCCTCCTTTTGCTGTATCCTCTCCTCTCCTGTTCTCCTCTCCTCATACTCTCCTCCTTTTGCTGTCTCCTCTCCTCCTCAGACTCTCCTCCTTTTGCTGTCTCCTCTCCTCTGTTCTCCTCATCTCCTCTCCTCCTCAGACTCTCCTCCTTTTGCTGTTAGATATTTAGACTGTAATGACAGCTTATGATATACTTTTTATAACTACATAAATCACATGCAATGGATTAAAAACGTTGTTTTACTTACCACCTCTTTACAGCTCCATTCATCTCCAAGCTTCCAACATTCACCTGGCGGTGGTGCCTTGGATGAAAACAACTTTTGATATGATACAATACAACAACAATAGTTAACACCTATCCACAGCAATAAGCACAATGAGAAGACTAATGGTCTCTTGTATACCAATTTCTATTGGAGTGAAATGAACTGTGCCATGTCACATAGGATTGGAATGGATGATTGGCTGTGTTTTGTGAATATAGAGGAGATGGCAAAAGTAAATATACTTTGTTCTTACCTAAAGCATCTATCCTCCTCTTCGTACCCCTGCCTGCTGCTCCCGCATTAGACTCTGGGGACTTAGCTTTTAAAATCTTGTTCAAGCTGTCCACTCTGTAGTTGGATCTCATGACCTCAGCTTTATGACCCACCCGGCCTGAAAAAGGGTGTCTACGATGGCTGGTACTCAGAGGTGTTATGGTCCTCTTCTGCCTTTTGTGTTTGGGGGGCGTGAAGGTGAGAGGAAGACTACTGTCATGTGGGGTGTGTTGCTTTACGTCCTCCAAAAGATCATTTAGTCTTGATATCACTGTACACATGAACGTCTCATCCTGTAGGTGGTATGTGTGCTCAGTAATTTCCCGCAATAAGGTCCCACACTGCTTTCGTTTCCTATCTCTTGAGGACTTTGAGTGGTTACCACTGCTCTGATTACAACGAGAGTTAGAACGACGTCTCTTCCCGCGTCCCGCCCACCCCGACCCTTTCCGATTACAGCCGAGCCGCTCCGATTACAACGAGAGTTAGAACGAGAACGTGACGTCATATTTACATTAGACGAATCCTTTCTAGCCATAACCAGTCTGCAGCGGTGCTGACTTGAGACCGGTTTCTACCTGACCGGAGTCACGCTGTGTGTGTCCGTCAGGAAACACGCTGTTTACAAGTAGTTCCAGCAAACATCCACTGATAAACTGCGATTTTAACAACCTCATGTTTTTAACTTAGGATCATACCTCTGTTTAGTCTAGAAAAAGGTAAATGTGTACATTTTATTATAAAGTTGTGTATATTTATAGACTGTTGCAAAAACTAAGAAGCTTATAAACATCAGGTTTAAAACTAAAAGAGCTTTACAAAAAAGTAACACGATGAAATATGTTTGGAGTTTTATTCGAGTTAGTAATTTACATTTGTCTAAGAGAGATGCTGATTTGAAACCGTTGTTACATACAGTTACGGCATTTGCTGTTTTTGCTGGAGAGAGGGGAGGCCGTCCCAAAGCTTGCCGCTGTATTTACTCCCTCCATCTGACAGGAGGGAGCCTCGTTGTGAGCTGCGAGAGTGGCTCATAGTTGTGGCTACAGACGGAGTTCACTCCGTCACGGAGGGGTAGGGTCGAGGGAGTGGTTTGGGATTGGGCCTCTAAAGTACCGCAGTCTTTTCTCCTAATTCCTTTTGAATTCTCCTACCCATTATCCCTTATATATAAATAATGCTGAGATGGAAGTGTTCAAGGACAACGGCCAGTCTGCAAAGAGCTCCATCTCTCCTGCATGTATTGTTCCTGCCATAATTTGCCAAATCCACATCGGGCAATTTTCCTGTGCTTGACGCATTTCAGGATTCACATTAACGTTCGTTGAAACCCATATTACCTTATTTTGATAGCAACAAATATATGACTGCTTATAGTGCCATATAGCAAAAATCTTTGTACCGCGAATGTCCGTCGAATATCCAACCTAAAACCAAATTCACCGTGGTAATCTTTGTTCCTTGTTGTGCAGTTGCTCTTTGATTATCAAAACCTCATGTTTGCTATTGAAATGGAGATCTGTAGCCGTCCCCCTGAATACATTAAATAATAGCCTCACTCATTTTCTCGTCATGTCTCGGAGCCTTTTTTAACTCTAATGGAGGAGGCTTCTTTAAACAGAGCTCTTCCTTTTCCACAATATGATAACACAGAAGGGATTCTGTAGCGTTGAGCAAGAGCGACCTCTGGTGCTCCACTGATGTGCTGCAGAGGAGCTGAAATGAACCAAATTGTTTTAGAATGAGTGTAATATAAATCGCAACATTCCATTATCAACCAGAAAAATCCAAAGTTTTAATTATCATATAAATCAAGATTTATTTGTCTTTACATAATGAGAAGAGACATCAATATGGCACAAAACAAATTTTTAGACCCTTGGTTTTATTTTTTAATGAAGATCAATTACAAGTAAAAAATATAAATAATGTATGTGCAAAACGCAAACTATTTTAAATTGGGCTCTCGAAGTACATTCACAACACAGATGAAAAACGTTTTGTTATTATGGGGAAACAGAGACAATTTAATATTAAAACAATAGCTGTTTAAGGCATCCGTAGCCTTTGTGACATTTAAAGTCATCATATAACTTTCTTGAATTTATTTATAAACAATTTCACATTTAGGTTACTAATTCGCGCCAAAGCTCTCATTCGCCTCCTCTTTAAAAACATGACTACCTGTGTCCAAATGTTGAGACTGAGTTCTTAACTCATCCACAATCCCAGACACGCTGCCCAGCAGGCCCTGCATCCCGCCCTCCATCTCCCCGTGAAAATCTGCCTGCTCCACTTTCACCTGTCCTCCTGCTGCAAGAAAAGCCCCCCCGTCTTCAAATCCGTAACTGTAGCTGTCAGCCATCCCTGCTGCGGCTGTGCTAGCGTTGTTGCTGTTAGCCGAGGAGCTGGAAGCCAGTCTCTCGCACCGGGCCTGATGCCGGAGGAAGCTGTCCCTCCAGATGACCTTCTTCCCACACAGGCCGCACTCATAGGGCCGCAGCCCCCCGTGAGTCTTAAGGTGCTTGGTTAGATGGTGCTTCATCTTGAAGGACTTAGTGCAAACAGGACATCCGAAGGGCCGCAGGTTGAGGTGCTGCATCTTCACGTGGCGGTCACGCATGCTCTTCAGGGTGTAGGCTTTGCCACAGTGGCAGAAGTGGACTTTGCCGATGTAGGGGGCACCAGCGAGCGACACTGAGGAGGATGAAGAGGGAGTCGGGGGTGAGGAGGGTGGCGGCAATGTGGCAGAGGGTAGAGACACATGGCGACTTGAAGTCGGGGTCAATGAGCTGCCCTGTCCCACGCTGGTGGAGGGCCAGTTCACCTCTGTTCCTGCCGTGGTGAAGTCAGGAGACACCGGCACTAGAGGCCTCTGGGAAACCTGTCCCGTGCCGTCTTCAATCTCATCGTATGTGTCCCTGCTGAACGCCCCTTCTGTGAAGCATCCAAAGTCAACATCCTCCTCCTCATCCTCCTGATCTTTACTGCAGCCCCCCCCCTCCTGCGGCCTCTGCTCTGGCTGGGACCAAGGCGCTGTCTTCCACTGTAGCCGGGTTGAAGCTGGACAGGAAGTGCCCGGAGCTGCCTCACCTGTTTGGCAGTCATGAACACTGGGAACATTCCTCTGAACTTTCCCCCTGGTCTCCTCCAAAATCACTTTTCCTGTGGCCGGACCACAGCCTAAATTCTCATTTGAAATTGAGTGGAAGTCTGTTGGGGAAATGGAACATCACATTAAATCCATGCACAACAAGGAGAAGTAATATGTTAATGTTATGGACCAAATATGCCTGTTTGTAGGGCTGCACAGTTGCGAAAAGATAACCAATTTCACATTTTTATACTTATACTTTATTGGAACTAGGGATGCTCCGATCGAGATCGGCCGATACTCACTCTCTACCGATCGGTCGGTGCTCTCTAAACATGCCGATCGCGAGAGCCGATCGCATGACGTAAAATACATGACACTTTTCTCTGTGTGCGGCAAAACAAGCTCGCCAAAATGGCTTCACCAGTCTGGCAGTATTTTAAGGTGTCTGAAAAAGACAGTAAAATAGCGGTATGCAGCGTGTGGGAAGCAGAAATCCTGCAGCTCCGCCCGCCGGACCGGTTAGCGGAGCGAAACACACAAGAGTTAAACCTAACACACTTAGCAATTTTATACCTCTGGAACAAGCTAAACTAGTTATACATATATTTATTCTTCACTGTCGGGTCACTCATTACTGGATCGGTGAGCTGCATGAGATACTGACAGGCTGTCAGGAGAGGGACGGCCCGTCCACACAGCGGCGTTGGAAGCTTCTTCAGACACGCCCACCTCCAAGCTTTTTCCAAAGCCGCTGTGTGGACGGGCCGGGAGAGAGGGGGAGAGAGAGAGAGGGAGAGAGAGAGTGCTTCTGCTCATTTCTCCCGTGTTATTATCCAAAGTTAATGTAAACTTGAATAATGTACTTCATTTGAATGTAACAATTAAGTTGATTGTTGTTTGTGGAAGCGCCAGTGAATGAGCCCCATTAACTGAGTTTTAAACATCACTTTAAATGGAAGATTTAAAGTGATGTTTAAATCTTCCATTTAGGCCCCGCCCACTCGATCGGATCAGCGATCGGTATCGGCCGATACTGATTCCGGCGATCGGCCCCAAAATTGGCGATCGGAGCATCCCTAATTGAAACTGATATTTTAATATTGGGTCTTCTGCAATTTGAACATTGGACTACTCCATATTGCCATTTAATATCATTTTGATTAATTGGGCAGACCTACCTGTGCCCACTGCCCACCTTTATTTAAATAGCACTTATCATGCAAGATGCAGTCCAAAGTGCTTAACAGAGCAATACAATATACATCATTACTTTATCTGCAACATATACATCTTTTAAGACTAACAAGGATAATCATTTTACTGCCAATTGATTTCTTCTTTTTTAAGTTTAATGAGTTCGTTGCCTTATAAGACTTTTATTTAGAATCCACGGAAACCCATAGTACGGTAAAACCAAATCTATTAACATACATTTTAATAGATTTAGTCCATTAAGTCAAACATAGGAATATATTTGTGCCAAGTAGAATAAGGGTCTTAGATCTTACCGCAGTGTCCCATTTGTGCAAAGCTTCCCTTCTTCTCCACCTCCACTTCTCCAACTCCCTCATCTGCCTCAATCTCTCTTCTGTCCTTCCTCTTCTTCTCTGGTGTCTCATCACAGTCAGCGCTCTCTCTAATCTTCTCAGGCAGTCTCTCAGTGCTGGGCAGTGGTCCCCGCTGCTGAAACCTGACTTTCTGCTTTAAAGCCTCACCACCAGGGAACCCCCCATAGCACCGGCTATTGTGGCCCGCTCCATCATGAGTAAAGTGGCTGGTTTTAGCATGGCTTGTTACCCACGCCTCCTCACAGCTGGTGTAATCACTCTCTGCGTAGCCGGGCAGAGTGTCCAGCTGAGAGTCGGCTAAGTGCTGGGCTGAGGAGGGCCGCGGTCGACCCCATCTAGGAAACTGCTGCGGGCGTCTCCATGTGGCTAAAGGAGGCAAGGCATCAGGCTTTCTCTCCTTCTTTCTTCCCTCCCTCTCCAAATATAAGCAGTCGGTACTGCTGGGGGACTGCTGGCGAGACGCGGTGCCGGGGTGAGCCACAGCAGCCTCTCCAGAGGGGACTTCCACTGGAGGACGGGGCCTCTTCAGGATCTCTGTGCATTTGTCCACAATGTGCCACATCTGTAGGAAACTGGCCACGGTGACGTAGTTAACTATATCATCGTGCACGATGCTCAGCTGCCCCGTGTAGGCAGAGCTCAGGACACTCTCAAAGGCCATCGGGTCCATCACTGAGGGGAGGGAGACCGTGGTGACATTCTTCAGCAACACCTGAGAGACAGAGATAAGACATGCTGAGATTTGGGCATCCAGACAGACATTTTTTATTAATTGAAGAAGGGACAGTACACATTCATTAACATGAGCACATGAGTTTATGATGTAAATGTGGGAAATATAGCCATAAAATAACAGAAATAACCCATAAAAAAAGCAGCACCATAATTCCAAGACCAAAACCCAAGAACACCATTACACACACAACCACAATTGAGGAGCAATTACAGCACATGCATTATTAAAAGCACTTGTATACAAACCCATAAACAAGCAACAGACACAAAAGCACACACATAAGCACTGATAAAAGCTAGATAAATGGGATGAGGAGAAACAGTAGTAGAATGTGACCACATATCTGTACTTAAAGTACTGTCCTTGTAAAACTTGAGTATTTCAACTGAGTGCGACTTTATACTTTTACTTTACTTATTACTAATCTCCGAGGGAAATATAGTAGAGCTTTTTTTTGTTCACTGATTGCAATTTTTCACACCCTTCCTGTACAAAATGGTGTTGAATGTAAAAGGATGAAGTGTTCCTTTATGGCTTAAGAAAATATTCTACTTCAGAAGCTAAATAGACAACATACTATCCTCTTGGATCAGCTAGGAAGCGATTCTACAGTATTCTACAATGATACACTATTTACATTTTATAAATACTGCTTACTTATTTTTCCCTGAATGTTGGACGAATAAAGGAATTCCGATTCTGATTAAAATATGGGCACCACAACAAACATCTACAGCAGTAGTTATTTGTAATATAATCCAAAAACATAATATGAGAAAGATATGACAACGACATGGATAATTTGACTGAACATATTAATTACTTATCACTCTTTAAAGGTGGGGTAGGTAATTTTGGAGAAACCAGCTCGAGATAGCTAGAATTTGAAAATACACAGCCGGAAGAAATCTGCTACTTACAGAGCCCCTCCTCCAACACACACGAACGCGCACATGACCAATGAGGGCACGAGGTAAGTTTGTGCACAGATGGAAGGCTGACAGGCAGGTAGGCCATCCAGTTATTTTAGCCGGCTGGATTTTTTGTCAAAGCACTTCAGATATTCATTGCTATCGGGATGTTAAGAGCATTCCATGGAATATAACAAAAAGTGTACCTCGAGCCTGTTTCTCAAACTTATCTACCCTACCTTTAAGTACAGTATACTGATAATTCTTACTTTCTTATAGTTCAATGCAAGACTTTAACTTGAAGTGGGGTATTATAACAGTGTGGTATTTATATTTTTATTTCAGTAAAGGTAGTGGATTCTTCTTCAATAAACAGAGTAAAAACCAATACATTATTATAGCTGGATGAATCAGAATCTGATTCGGTTTTATTACCAATTAGGTTTACACATCTGAGGAATTTGCTTTGGTATATGCGGTGCATACAAAGATACAGAAAGAAGATGTGACAAAGGTAACTTTGTCACTGTGGACTGACGGGCCTTGTACTATTGCACATGTGGTTTTATTTTGAAAAGTGTTTCCCTTTCCCCATGTCTGTTACTCCTGATTATGTTCATTAGTGTGTGGGTATTTAGGCTCTGTTTCCCTGTCAGTGTAGTGGTAGTGTAGTGTGTGTGAGATCCTTGTGGCTGCTGACTATGTTCAGGGAGGACAGTCATATTGAGGCTGGTGACTATGTGCACATGAGAAATAAATGCCCACACCAGGTTATATTTGAACTCTCTGCCTCTGACTCCTTGCTTGGTCGGGCCACTCAACGGTCAGCTTCACAGAAGAATACGTAGCAAAACAACAAAAAAAGGACTGTTGTGACAGCTATTTTAAAAAACGATTAAGACTATTATATAATTATTATTATTATTATAATAAATGAACAATATTAACACATGACAAATACTGTATACTACTATTTAGTGGAGAGCTGTGATGATTTAAAAGAGTATCTGTGGACACAATATATTGCAGTGTAACATGGTGTACCTGGTCATGAAAGTAAGGCGAGGAGGCAGCCAGCACACAGCGGTGGGCTCTGAACACGTGGCCCTGCACCTGGATGGAGAGGTCACACAGCCGGCCCTCCTCCCGCTGCCGGTTCAGATTGTCTAGAACAGCAGCTCGGGCCCCGGGGAAACACACCTGCACCGTCAGACCAGCTGGGGCCGCAGAGTCACTGCAGGTCGGATCCATGCTAACACACCACTAAGAAAGAGAATATTTAAACATTACTAATGGCAAAAGTTTGGGTTTATTTAAAAATATATGGTGCCTATAAAAACCTGTGCTTTGTACCTTTTTTGGTTTTGTCTTGTATCCATTAGATGTGCATGAGTGTAAATGTGTATTTTTAGTTTTTAAGATAACGTAGCTGATGATCTGTTCTTGTACTTCCTTCTGCTGCTTTGAATACTATGTCCTTATGTTGCATTCATGAAGTTTAGTTGGGCAGATTATTTGAAGAACTTGTATCAAAGAGTTGTAAGTAGAGTATGTGTTGACAACACATCTTGGTTGAGCCAATATCACAACACGAAAAGAGAGGCCATGCATGTAGATAATGCAGACCCAAGAGAAAACGAAACAAGGGAAAACAATAACGGTGACACTTCAGTTAGGGCATAAGACAAGGAATGTAAAGATGAAGCATGGACTTATTGCTACCTGATCAACACAAAGTACTTTTTAACTATTTTGCTGGGATAGACATTTATAGTGACTTAAATCAAATACAAAATGCCCCCTAAAACTGACCGTAACAATTAACGTTAACCGTTTACCTTTCGATATTATCAAACGTGCAATCCCAACTGTATTTAGTTTGATAACAAGTGAATTCCACTTGATGATAACTACTACTAGCTAGCTAATGTTAGCTAAGAAGCACTACCTTGGTTAGCATGGGCCGTCAGATAAACAGCTGTCCTAAAAACAGTATTATTATCATGGAGTCTGGTGGAGGACAGCGTTAGTAACACTGTGTTAATTCCGTGTTAACTAGCTAACCAACGGTCACTTGTTAGCTAACAACACGTTAACTAGCTAGCAGTACATGTTAGCTTAGTTACTTTACCTTAGATATGTCGATATGTCGGGCTTTTTGCTTGGATAGGGGAAGTCACTGGATATTTGCAGACCAGCATTATAGTTTGCAAACTCCATATACGAAGTACCAATGCATGTGTTGTTGTAAAAAGGCAAGCTCGTAAATGCTAACAGCAGCTTGCCCGTAGGCGTAGCTGATGCTAGCTGGTGGAGTGAACACTGAACAGCATCAGTGAGCCTCTCCATACTGTAAAGACAAGAGACACACACACCTGAGTTTGGTGGTTTAGTTAATTATTATTAACCATGACAATATGCACGTTAACTTGAGGCTTTACCTTCAAGGCCATATCATTATTATAACGATTAAATCTGAACCCAAAAGTGTATTGGCAGTTATTGGAGGATATAGTGAGGTCATAAACATTCTTACACAATTAAAAACTCCTGTGTAATATAAATGTAAACAATAATCATAAAAACAAAAAAGGTATCTTAACATAATGAAAAATGTAATACCTTAATCGGGGACTATACAAATAGTATTTATTATACAAGTATATGTTATGTCTTAAAATTAAATTCAACTAATACAAACATATATTAATTTATTAATTAAGTAATAAGTATGCCCTACAAAGATCAAGTATTAAAGAGTTTTATTGTCATATGCACAGTAGCTACAGTGTAGTTATGGCAATGGAAATCTTAGGTTCCAAACACCTCCAACAATGCAACATATTATAAAGGACATACAGTATAGTAGAGGAACAAACCCCCCAAAATGGCTTTAGTTATCGAGATACCCCTACCCAAGGTAGAACAAAGCACAACCATGTTTTTCCATTACTTGAATATGTCTAGTTTATGAAACGGATTGTTGTATACAAATATTTTACTGCAAAATTATTATTTTTTGGTTAATGTTTGGAACTTTCCCATAACCGAAAATAGTGAAAATGTAGGCTCCTCTGAAGGGGGCCGTGTTGGCCTTATCCCATGTATCTCTGGAAATAATGATCAGGATGTCACCAAATGTGGCCTAAATGTTCACAGAGAGGCAAGGCATACAATAAAGCAAAGATTATATCAATACCTTTTACCATCTTTGTAATATTAACACTTAAACACACATAAATCATTGGCGGAAA